>NC_056733.1:1832647396-1832796205 GCF_019279795.1 Protopterus annectens | reverse complement strand
TATCCCAGTTCATGTTTGACAGAGTCCCTCACTGACTCTCTTCAGGAGACATCTGGACAACTGCATATGAGACGGAGGCACAGACTAGACAGAGACACAGTCATGTTATTCAATTACGTAAGGGGGTCATAATGTGTCACTACTAAGTCAGAGGCACAATATTCAGAATCTATTCTGTACACTTATTACCACTATAAGGGGTGTCAATAGCCACATCACTATGGCTAGGCTTATACATGCACTAGGGCAGATAGCCTAGTATGAACCTGTGAACATAGGCCTGGGGCAGTTCCTGCTATTAGGACAGTGGTCTGCAGCAAGCTATATAGTAGTAGTCGGTTTTAGCCATTGGTTTTGACCATGGCTATTCCATGTTGCTTCTTGTTGTGGTACAAACATGGGTGTGTGGTTATCCATGCTATTTATTGCTAGTCACCCTCATTTTGTATCTTGTTCCATGTTTTGCACATGTACATCACTGTATGACGTGCAGCTGTTTCCACAGGGTCATATGCGTGGATATGGATGTTAGTTGGGGTCCTCAGGTGTGCATATTGTACATGATATTACATTACTTAACACATGGCATTCATGCCTCAGGTGGTGCTGCAGGGCCACCTCTGTCGGATACACATACTACACTCCTGTACGTTTGGAAGCAGGTTGTGTCATGTTAGGCATCCCTGTTACTGTATGAGTGAGTCAGAGTGGGTATCAGTCCCAGTGTTCCTACTGACCAAGCATATGTGCTATCGTTGCCTCTTTGCCAAGGCCAGGTCATACTGGGCACGCCTCCTTCTTCATTCATGCTAACGAGTGCAGACCTGGTTTAAAGTGCTTAAAAGTGCCTTTATGGCACTTATATTGACAGGTCTTGTACTCATTTTGAAAGTCTGGAGACAAAATAAATTCCCACTGCCAGTCTCGAACCCAGGACCTTGGTAACATTAGTCTGTATGACCTACCATTAAGCCATGACAGCCATACAAAATCACTCTGCTAAAATAAATATAACAGTCAATAGTAGGAATTAGTATAAAGGCAATATAGGAGATGTACCATCCAAAGCATGTGAGGTAAAGTTTTAATGGCCAAATCACTGGATTCCCATACTAACCTTCACACTCACAGAACACTGTCAACAGCATACCAGCATGGTCCACGCCCTACAATCTGAAAGGGCAACGCCTATCTCACATACCTTTTATAGCAGTGTCCTGAAATCACAGTGAGACATGCAATCAACACACACCTGGCTGCATGCAATTAGCAAATGCTGCCTTACAATTGGTGCAGGGGCCATCACATGGACCTATGCAGATACCTACAAAAGTATTCAGTACCCACACTCCACTCATGCAATACAGTCATTGCACAAACCTAATGAGAAAGAGAGAGAGAGAGAGACAGAGAGAGAAGAGAAAATATACAGACAGCCAGCAGCAAAACCATGAGTAGCAAACAGCAAGCAGCAAGCAAGCACCACTGACACAGCAACAGATGCCACAAACACAGGTAATGCAAAGTAGCAGGTTAATACTGTGTTTACTGTGACACCTCCAAATGTATCATAGTTCACTATCTATAGCTCTGTCCATGAGATAGGTTTTGTGTGCATAGTCCTGAAATATATACATATGTAATATTGCTGTACATGTTGCCCATACGTGAAACTTCCGTAGCTTAGAACAGAAGGCCAGTTGTGCATATGATGCAGTAGATACCAGGGTCAGTAGAGGTTACTCCTCATTGGTGTGGGACCACTGTGTCTGCATGGCACTCTTCAGGTACACATCCTGTAGTATGGCCAGGGAGTAGTATTAGTCTGTAATGTGGTGCCATGTCCTCCAGGGGTGAATGTAGCACACATCCAGGGATACCATTCTGTAACAGTGATGCTATGTGTCCTGCAATGTTGAGGGTGGCCCTCACCTGGACATGTGAGAGGATAGGGAGGTTACAGTCATCTGTGATAACTAATTCCACTTGTGTAGGAGAATGGGGGGGGGGGTATCTGCACCTAAGCTGTCTGCAACAATATTGCCAATATCTCAAACATGTTTTCCATACGGAAATGCACACACAGTAACATCCCACATCCACACACTTGCCACATTCAGGCTTCAAAACACTATCTAGGTATATTCTGGTACATCTGCATGTTACAGTAGCATGTAGCACTATACTGAGTAGTGGCAGCTGTCTGTTGCCATGTTGTTTGGATAGAGTAAAAGGAGCATTTGTTTATCCTACTTTGTTTTGTGGACATTAGTTGAAGTGTAACCTTACATGCATCATTGGTACCAACACCTTCTGTGTTGTTGTTCTGTTTGGACAGGGTGCTGTCAACATCACTGTTTGTTAAGGGATATGTGCACCCTGCAGTGCATAGCCCCATTTGGCAAAAGAGACATCCCACCCCCACCATTGTGCACACACACCAACCCCACCCACAGTAAAACGCATACTTTCCATTTGCAAGATCCAAACCCCTACCTAGATGTGTTATGACTCTAAAGGCAGACACATTAGCAGAGTGTGCTATTTACATTAGTAGGAGCAATTTTTTCCAATGCTGTACTTAGAGGGTGCTGACATCATCTGTGTTTACGAAGAGGGATGTGCACCCTGTAGTGTGTTCTCCCAGTTGGCAAAAGGCACTTTCTCTCCACTGCGTTACGCACACACACAAACTCCACTCATACTAACACACATACATTCCCTTTGCAGGATTCAAACCCCTATCTAACTATGTTATAACACTAGAGACGGACGTATTAGCAGAGCGCGCTATTCGCATTACTGGGAGATTTCATTTCATTTGATCTACTTATAGGGTGCTGACATCATCAGTGTTTAGAAAGTGGAATGAGCTCCCTGTGGTGTGTTTCCACAGTTGCCAAAAGGGATGTTCTTCTCATACACACACACTTACCCCCATTCACACACACACATGCTGGATTCAAACCCCTACCTAACTATGTTATGACACTAAAGACGGATGTATTAGCAGAGCGCGCTATTCGCATTACTGGGAGATTCTATTTCAGTTGATCTACTTATAGGGTGCTGACATCATCAGTGTTTAGAAAGTGGAATGAGCTCCCTGTGGTGTGTTTCCACAGTTGCCAAAAGGGATGTTCTTCTCATACACACTTATACACACACTTACCCCCATTCACACACACACATGCCACTTGCTGGATTCAAACCCCTACCTAACTATGTTATGACACTAGAGACAGACGCATTAGCAGAGCATGCTATTCAGATTACTGGGAGGTAGCATTTCTACTGATCTACTTATAGGGTGCTGACATCTTCATTGTTTGGAATGGGAATGTGCATCCTGTGGTGTGTTTTCACAGTTGTTAAGAGGAACATTTGAACTAAGTGTGTGAGCATGCCCAGTTCAGCCTTCCCATGGCATGTTGTGTGAATGATGTCTCATTTATCAAAGTGTGTGAGCATGCCCAGTGTGAGCTTTCCATATGTTGAACTATGCAGCCCATCACAGTTGTGGATGAGTGTGAACTCCTAAACATAACTCCTGTTTAAGGTTGTGTGTTCTGTGACATGTTGTGTAGTTACTGTCCAGATGCTTCCTGTGAACACAACAGGGATTATACTGTGTCTGCAGGTTTTGCATGGGATACTTTGCATACAATTGTTAACATCCATTCCTACTGACCTAGCACTGTAGTACTGTATAGTGTAGTGGTTCAGTACTTTCACTGTGGTGGACAGTATCCTGGGCTTTAGTCCTATCACTGATTTACATTTCCATACTGTGCACAACAGCCTCTTTAGGGTCCAGTTGTGCACGTCTGCACAAAGGCAGTGCCTCTATGGACTCTGGTAATTACTGCCCCATAAGCTTAACAAGTGTAGTCTGCAAAGCTATGGAGAGGATCATAATGGAGCTCATAAAGAAAGATATGGGGACATGCAGACATTGTACCTGTCCCAGTTTGTGTTGATCAAGGGCAAGTCATGCCTTTTGTACTTGGTTGACATTATCAAAACAGTAACTAAGGCCATTGATGAGGCAAAGGCAGTCCATAGAGCCTACCTTGCCCTTGAAAACACTTTCAACGCAATACCCCACTCAGGTATTGTAGGAAACCCTACCAACAGAAATGTACACCCATATGTCACAAGATCAGGTTGCAAACTGTCTGACGGACAGGACCCACAGGGTTAGAGTTGCTGGCACTATGTCAGACACCAGGCCAGTCACATGTGGTCTCACACAGGGCTCAGTCCTTGGCCCCTATTGTTTGTTATCTACTTCTCAGAAGTACAGGCCAACATGGGAGGACTTTGGCTGACAAAGTTTGCAGATGACTGCACACTGGGTGCCATAGTGGACAGTGCATCAGACACGGATATCCTTCAGAAGGGACTCACGGACACTGATAGCTGGTGCCAGAGCCATGGCCTGAAGTCAACTTGCAAAACATGTGTAGTCATACCCTTCAGGGAAAGCAAGGTAACCCCAAGCTACCATATAGGTGGCAATCCTCTAAGCACAGAGGAGGTTATCATGGACCTGGGGACCCAGGTTGACAGTCACTGTTCTGATGACACTCACATTGCTAAAGTGGCTAGTAGGACCTTCTACATTGTCCACATGATCAGGAAGGGATCCACATCCAGATCTAGTGGGTCATTGTTCCCCTGTACTCTTCACTTATCGGACCGGTGATCTGGTACACTGCCTTATCTGGATGTATCTCACCTGACATCTGCAGCAAGTGGAGAGACCCTGAATGTCCCCAACAAAGGATAAAGGGTCTCCAACATCTGTCATATGCTGCCAGATTGAAGACACTACAGCTCTATTCAGTCACATACTGTCTGCTTACAGGTGACATGTGCATGACATGCAAGCATGTCCAACCAGGGATTAATGGACATGCTCCACCTCAAAATCATCAGATCCACCTGAACCACTAGTGCAAGTGACTTACACCATAGCAGGGATGTACATTGGACATGTTGGAGGGGTGGATTTATCACTCGGAGACTCCTATGCTGTGGAATACAATCACGGTCCATGTGAGTCACAGCACCTTGCTGGCTCTGTTCAAGAGGTATCCTGACCTGTGGATGGGAAATCATAGGTTTACCCCGGGGATCATCACTGTGTCACTGCTGGAGACAGGCACGTCAAACTAATGGGCACAGTACTGTTTCCATATAAGGGGTGGCGTACGCAACCAGACTCTGGGCTAGGCTTAGAACTGTCTTGGGGCAGATAGCCTAGTATGAACCTATGAACCTATCTGACCATGTTGCATTATGTTCATATGTGAACTACTTACAACGGCCTCATCCAACATCAGTAGTGTATTCCACAACATGGGTGTACATTGGCAAACACTACCGATGTGCCCAAGGCCATTTCTAATGCTTATTGGATAGTGTGTTTGTCCATCAACACATTGTAAGTGCAGTTTGTCATGACATATGTCTTGTTTTCTATACTGTGCCTCTGTCTACCTGTGACACAACATTGATACCCAGGGTATACCTACCATCTCCCATCCACTCGTTAGGATCCCTGTTGAGTAGAATCAATGAGTGACTCTATGGATAACCTGTACTGGTAGTTTACTCATGCGTCGGGGTGGCTTCCGTGTTATGGATAATGCAGTACAGCTTGTCCTATGTATGTCAGTGCTGGGGTTCAGGTCCCTCATGTGCATATCTCCCTGCCATTCACATTGTACAAGGTACGGCATGTGCATTGCTGCCAGCTTGGACATGGCTTTCTACATCAGGCACAGCTTGTGTCTGGGTGGCCAGCATGGCAGTGTGTGGAGCTGAATTCTGTTTAATCAGGTGACACATTACATGTGTTCCAGCTCTTACTGTTGTGGACTTTACAGTTGCTGAATGTATCTGCTGAGGTACACCCACAGGCGCTGTTGTGGTCATTTGTAATGCTGCTGAAAGATAACTGCAAAACCACAATGACCTCCTGTTAGCTAGATATCATAACCCTCATGATTAGGTTGGTATACGGATTGTTTCTGTTAACCCTACAGCCACATTTTTGTCCAATGCAGGATATCTATCACCTTGTGTCCCCCATTCTGGCATTACATGTTAGGTATGTCATGGGTCGACACCTATGTGGGAATTGGTGGTCACTTACTGGATATCCACAGAGGCTGACTATACTGTTTTCACCATTTAACATGCTGACATGGCTATGGCACCAGTTGTCTGTTTCTATGTGGCCCTTTTATTGGATGCTTGTGTCAGCTGGTGTATCGGATATGTCAGGCGGCTTGTTGTCCTCTATAAACATGTTCCAGCACAGTCCTTACTTGTTGGCCTGTACCTATGGGGCATATATACCAGATGGTGAAGGTCCCAGGACCAAGCTTTGTGGGATGCCTGTTATATGTGGTTTGTAGTCTGACATGGCTGCTGCATGTCTGACCATGTCAGTTCTGTCGTTGGTCTGGTTTGCAACCCCTCTCATGACATTTGGGGTGTATATATCAGCTGGTGAGCAAATCTATACGGAACACATAGGGTATTGTACAGAAGGCTTTGCACGGTCCAGCTACACTGTGTGGACCACATTGCCCTCATCACTGACTTCAAGTACTGTTTCAACTGAGTCACACATGTTTAGGGGTGGGGTCTGCACTTTGTAAACCCACACTGGGTAGGGTCGGGTGTCAATAGATCCACAATATCATTATGTCTGTGGTACATGCTGGTCCTTTCCATAGCTGTGCAGACCAAACCTCTCATGATTCTGTGGTGGTTGTTTTTACTATCCATTCAGGAGACACCTTTGTTGAGAACACCCACTGTTGTTGTACACTGCTCTTTGGGTACGTACCCTGTGGTAAGGGTGACATAATGTCAGGGAGGCGGCAGTGTGGTGGGTAAGGTATTTGGCATTATGGGGGGGTTTTGCATTGCACATGTCAGGATGTATGTTGGCCATACCTGTGTGTGTCTGGTATGTTGTTTGTAATATCTGTGTGATCCGGAGCATATCCAGGAATCAACAACATGCTTACTACCATCATTTGCAACAGCCTTGGGGTTATCTGTAGTGTCCTGTACAATCTGTATCATAATGGGTTCATACTAGGCTACCCCCCTAGGGCATCTGTAAGCCTGCATGTCCATTTTGTTTGATGGATTCTGGGAATTGTCTACACCTGTGTCAGTGCTAGTATGATACCAGGGGTATAGTGACTAACAGCTCAGAAGCTGACTTCACACTTCTTCGGACTGAGATGGTATCCATTAAGCCCACTGGGCCAGTGGAAACCACAACACACAATGGTGACTCCTGCACAGACACTTTCTACGGACATCTCTGAGTAAGCATGGACCATGCAATCACAAATGAGAATGAGACCCTCACCACCAAGGGAAAGTGGCCTGTCTGGTGGACCCCAGCCATAAACGAACTGTATAACAGATGAAGGATACTAATGCAAGACAGAGCTACATCTCCAGAATGTAAGGCAGCTGTGATCAGCAGTAGTAGAAAGCTACATTCTCACATAAAGACACCCAAGTTCAACTTGGGGACATAAATCACCACAGACGATGAAGGTAACCACACTGCTTTCTTCAGTTATGTCTGAAGCCTGGGTGGGAACCCTCATATATGCTCAGATGTGGTACACAACAACTTATATTCCAGGGACCTGACAGATATTAGTGACACCCTGGCAGACCAGTTCAGTGCAATGTACCCCCTCCCTCACCCCAAAACATGATAGTTATCACAGCTGTATGTAACCTCACTGTCATCCTGGATGTCCATGTGAGAGCCACAGTCAGCAAAGACGAGTACACAGCATCAATGGGACCTGATGGTATCCCCAGTTGCATGCTATGTGAACTACAGATGGAGCTAAACCTGTATATGCAGATGCTATTTAACCTTAGCCTTGCTACAGGATCTGTACCTGAACACTGGCGTGCAGCAACAGTGGTCCCACTCCACAAAGGAGATGCCTCCACAGACCCTGGCAGCTACCACCACACAAGCTTAAACAGCCTTGTCTGCAAAGCTTTGTGAAGGGTCATTATGGAGCTTCCACACAGAGACATTGGTGTCCTACAGACCCTTGATCCCACCCAATTCAGCTTTGTACAGGGCAGATCCTGCGTTTTGCACCAAGTTGACTACTTTGAAACTGTCAGTAGAGCCGTTGATGAGGGCTACACAGTACACACAACCTACCTGCGCTTGGCTAAGGCCTTTGACACAATACCCCACTCAGGCATCATAGACAAGCTCAACAGCTGAAATATAACACCATATGTCACAGCATAGGTTGCAAAATGGCTCAGAAACAGAACCCATAATGTCAACATTGCAGGTGCCTTGTCAGGTTCAAAGCCAGTCACAAGTGGTGTCCCACAAGGTTGTGTCCTGGGACCTCTCTTATTTGGTATTTACTTTTCAGATGTGAAAGCAAACATAGGAGGGTTGTGGCCGACAAAGTTTACAGATGACTGCAACCTGGGCACCATAGTGAATACATCAGCCAGCACACACATCCTACAGACTGCCGTCACACAGACAGATAGCTGGTGCTGGACTCATGGCCTGAAACTGACTGCAACTGATGTGTAGCCATCCCCTTTGGGAGGAACACAGTACCCACAGATCTGTACATAGACAGCAACCCAATGAGTACAGGAAACAAATCAGACAGCTGGGGACACATGTAGATAGTGACATCTCATTTGACACCCATGTTGCCAAAGTTGTTTGACAGACTTTTTCTATCTTGGCCACCTTATCATGGAGGGTATTCCATCCAGACCATAGGAGGTCATTGTACCACTATACTTCTCCCTTATCAGGCCCATGCTTGAATACAACGCCCCATTTGGTATGTACCTCAACCAGCACTTGCAGCAGCTGGAGAGACCCCACAAGTACCTTACCATGAAGATCAGGGATCTACAACACATGTCATATACTTCCAGAATAACTAAAACAAGCTTTTTCAGTGTCATACCACATACGTACAGGTGACCTATGCCTGACATACAAGACCATGTCCAATCAGGATTTGGTAGACATGCTCCACTGCAAGCAATCCACATCCACCAGAAACATGGGAGCTAAAGATTTGAACCTCAGCACATACATGTATAGGACATGCTGAAGGGACAGAGTCATAACTCAGAGGCATCTCAAACTCTAGCAGAGTATCCCAGTTCATGTTAGACAGAGTACCTCACTGACTCTCTTCAAGAGACATCTGGACAGCTGCATGTGGACAGGGGCACAGACTAGACAGAGGCATAGTCACATTATTCAATTATGTAAGGTGGTCATAATGTGTCACTACTAAGTCAGAGGCACAATATTTCGTATCTATGCAGTACACATATTACCACTATGAGGGGTGGCAATAGCAATATTCATCAAGGACACCCTCACCTCATGGTTGGTGGCAACACACGATGCATTGGACACCATCCGGGTGCAATTAACCATAGGCAAGACTGCTCTGCAGTTTGTAGCATGTTACAGGCCATCCTCTGAAACTCAGGTACCTCACAGAGCTTTCATGAAAACAGTGGCTGGGATACATGTACCTGCAAACACCATCACACTGGGTGATCCCAACTATCCAAATATAGACTGGGATCAGTACTACAGCCACAACACTCTAGCCCACAGGTTCCTAGAGTTCATACACTCACATGCCATGGAAGAACTAGTCACCATCCCCACAAGAGGAGACAACATAGTAGATCTCATCATCACAAACATGGGCTCACAATGTTCAACACCAGAGGTATACCCATCATTGGTGAGATCAGATCATAACCTACTCTCAGTGGAAGTCCACATCCCACCCCACCCCAGATAGAAAAGACCACAGTGCAGAACTTCTCAGAAGCCGACTACACACTTCTAATGACTGGTGTGGTCTCTTTCAAAGCCCCAAGCCAGCAGACACCATTACCCAAGCCACTGTATCACTTACAACTGCCTTCTACCAGCACCTTCAGGACTGCATGGATGAGGCAATCCCAAACAAAACACAGACTCGTTGTACCAGAGGCAAGCGTCCAGTGTGGTGGACCTCAGCCATAAACAAGCACTACAACACAAGGAAGGAGGTACTACAAGATAGAGCGATATCCGTGGAAGGGTAGACACCCCTGCTCAATATAGGTGAAACACTGAGTTCCCCATGAAATCATCCAAGGCGAATATTGGGAGTAAACCCACTAAGGACTCACGGGACAACCATGAGGCCTTTTATACATACGTTACACACCTGGGAGGAAACTCCCAGATATGCTCAGAATAGGCTCAGAATGCTGTAAATATCACTGAACCTACAGACATTGCCAACATACTGGCTGACAGGTTCAGTGCAGATTTCTCCCCACCCCTCCACCACAACTGGAGAGATATGTATGAAAGAGGATTGTAGCCCCCCAAACATCTCAAATGCTCAGGTGGGAACTGCTCTATCCAAGGGAAAGGACGCAGCATCCATGGGACCAGATGGTGTCCCTGGTTTTGTGCTCCATGAACTCACTCAAGAATTAAACCCGCAGTCAGGGCAGCTGTTTGATCTTAGCCTCAACTCAGGATATGTTCCCAAGGAGTGGCATATGTCAATGGTGGACCCACTTCACATGGGGTGCCTCCACCAACCACGGAAACTACCATCCCATCAGCTTGACAAGCAGGGTCTGCTAAGCTATGGAGAAGATCATAATGGAAGTCATAGATGAGGACATAGGGGACTTGCAGACATTAGATCCAACCCAGTTAGGCTTTGTCGAGGGCAGATCATGCCTTTTAAACTTGGTTGACTGTTTCATAACAGACACCAAGGCCATTGACAAGGGCAAGGCACTCCACACAGCCTACCTTGACCTGGCAAAGGCTTTCAACACAATACCCCACTCGGGTATCATTGAAAACATCACCAGCTTAAATGTGAACCCATACATCACAAGATGGGTTGCAAACTGGCTACGTGACAGAACAGACAGGTTCAGACTTGCTGGTGCCATGTCACACTCCACAACTGTCACAAGTGGTGTCCCACAGGGCTCAGTCCTGGGCCCACTATTGCTCAGCATCTACTTTTCAGAAGTACAAGCAAACACAGCAGGATTATGGCTGACAAAGTTTGAAGATGACTGCAAACTGGGAACCATAGTTGGACACCCATCTGACACAGACATCCTTCAGAAGGGTGTCATAGACACGGATAACTGGTGCCAGAGCCATGGCCTTACATTAAACACTAAACAATGCATAGCCATACCCTTTGGGAAGAACAAGGTTACCACTAGTTCCCATGTAGGTGGCAATCCTCTAAGCACACAGGAGGTTATCAGGGACCTGGGCACCCAGGTTGACAGTAACCTTTGTTTGACACTCACGTTGCCAGCGTAGTTACCCACAACTTCTACATTGCCCACCCCATCATGCCGGGATTCACCTCTAGATCCAGGAGGTCATTGTTCCCTGTACTCTTCACTCATCGGACCATTGATTGAGTGCAATGCCCCATTCAGCATGTATATGACCCGACACCTATGGCAATTGGATGGGCCCACAAATTCCTCCACAGGAGGAGAAAGGGTCTCAAACATATTTCTTATGCTGCCCGACTGAAGGAATTCCAGCTTGATTCCGTGACTTACCGTCTGCTCAGAGGTGACCTGTGCCTGACATCCAAGGCCATGTCCAAACCTGAGTTAATGTACACGCTTCACCTCAAGACCTCTACATCCATCAGAACTACAGTGGCAGGAGATTTAAACCTCAACACAGATATTAATAGGATGTGCTGGAGGGACAGATTCTTCAACCAGAGAGTCCCTATGCTGTGGAACAACATCCTGGTACATGTGAGGCTGAGTACCTCACTGGCTTTGTTCAAGTGAGATCTTAATCAATGGATGGGAGATTGCAGGTATGCCCCAGGGATAACCTCAGTATCACTGCTTGTCAGAGGCACAGCAATATAATGGGCAAATTATCCGTCAGAGTGAAGGCGGCAGACTCCACGGAACTCTGGTCTAGGCTTATAAATGCCCTAGGGCAGATAGCCTAGTATGAACCTGTGAACCTGTGAACATAGGCCTGGGGCAGTTCCTGCTATTAGGACAGTGGTCTGCAGCAAGCTATATAGTAGTAGTCAGTTTTAGCCATTGGTGTTTGACCATGGCTAATGCATGTTGCTTCTTGTTGTGGTAACAACAGGGGTGTGTGGTTATCCATGCCATTTATTGGTAGTCACCCTCATTTTGTATCTTGTTCCATGTTTTTGCACATGTACATCACTGTATGAGGTGTGACCCTGGTAGTGTCAGGGTGCTGATGTGCGCTTTGACCCTGTTTTCTATTACAGCACTGATATGTGCATTCCTATACTGTGTGCATTTACACTGCACACATCTTGCTGTTTATACCTTTGGCATTGGGTAGCATTACATCTAGGTTCCTATCCCTTGTGATAGCTATGAGGTGGGTTTGTGTTTTTGTGGTTTATGATTGGTGAGGGTGGATGTTAGTCATGGTCCTCAGGTGTGCATATGATACATGGTGTTACATTACTTAACACATGGCATTCATGCCTCGGGTGGTGCTGCAGGGCTGCCTCTGTCGGATGCACATACTACACTCCCTGTACGTTTGGAAGCAGGTTGTGTCATGTTAGGCATCCCTGTTACTGTATGAGTGAGTCAGAGCGGTATCAGTCCCAGTGTTCCTACTGACCAAGCATATGTGCTATCGTTGCCTCTTTGCCAAGGCCAGGGCATACTGGGCATGCCTCCTTCTGCCTACTGGGACAAGGTCAGGTTGTTCCTCCTCCAAGTCACCCCCTGCCTGTGGTGGCCTTGGCAATGGTGGGGGGATGTTCGGCCCAGCCCTGTGCTGGTCCTGCTGCAGCTGTTTCCAGGATCATATTATGTAGCATAGCACATATCATGATCATTTGGGTACATGTAGTTGGTGTGTACTGCAAAGCTCCACCAGACGTGTCCAGACACCGGAACCGTGACTTGAGCAGCCCAAACACACGCTCTATGATATTACGTGTTTGTGCGTGTGCCTCATTATGGCGTTCCTGTTCGGTGTGTGTGCATTTCTGATGGGTGTCATCAGCCACGGCTCAAGTGCATAACCAGCATCCTCCACTAGGTGTCCGTGTGGGAAGTCCCCATTGGCAAATGATTGGTACAGCTGCGTCAGATGCCAGATGTGGGAATCGTGGTAGCTCCCAGGGCAGCCAGCACACACATTCATTATTATGCCCTGGGCATCACACATGACCTGGCAGTTGATGGAGGGTATCCCTTGCGGTTAATGTAGACTCTACCCGCTCACCGGCTGGTGCCTTGATGCGTATGTGCGTGCAGTCTATTGCACCCAGCACCTCAGGGTATCCCGCTATTTGCTGGAAGAGACGCATATTGCTGGCCACAACCTCACGGTCATTAGGGACATATATATGATCACTGACATGTGGTGACATGGCATCCAGGAACTGGTGCAGTACCCTGGAGGCTGATGCTTGTGATATCCCCATCATATCGCCAGTTGGTCTCTGGAAGGTACCTGTTGCTAATATTCTTAGGCCAACACATACCTTGGTTTCCACTGGGATGGGTTCCCCTCTGTTGGTTCTGTGTGTGAGGCGTGGCCTGCACAGCTCAACAATCTGCTGCAGGAGCTCTCTGTCCACTCTATAGCGCTCTACTATCTCCAGCTCATGTAACCCATGGTAGGTGACCCTGGGCCTGTATACTCTTGTCCTTCTCCTCACTCTGGGTTGTCTGTCAGCATCTGCATTATCACCACCCTCAGCAATTCGCCTATGTCTGATTATAACAGCTATGGCAGCCCCTAGCATTTCTGCTCTGAGTTCAGCTATTTTCAGTTTTCAATTCTGATAGCTTAGTTTCTGGCAGTATCTCTTGTGAGAAACAGCCTGCACTGCTCTCTGTTGTGTTTTAAGTGCTTGGTTGGGTTTCTAGTCTGCCTGTGTAATTGCCTGCTTCCAATTGTTTCCACCAATTAACTCCAGCAGTATTCCTTGGCAGTTTCCCTGTATTTTGGTTGTTTCCTGCTGCCTCTCTGTTTCCTGAGGGGGAGCAATGTGCACACCAGCTTAAACACGCTCACAGTCACTTAAACGCGCGTACACATCCCTACACGGTGTTACACGTGCGCACACATCCTTACACGGTGTTAGCTATGCTGATTCATGCTAAAACGCGTGCACACTGCCTTACATGTGCGCCAGCAAACCGTTGTAAACAGTTTGCAACACGCTCCACATGTAGAACCTGCCTTACAGCGCTGCAGCGCAAGATGCACGTATATCAAGAAACTTAGAGTGTAGGGATAGCGTATGCCCTCAATTTCTTGACTTTCCTAGTGTTCTGTTGGGACACACCTCCCTCCCTGATGTCTGTCTGTCATCTCTTACCTTACGTTGCCCTCCAATCTGGTACATTTCTTTCTATCCTTCCCCATGATGTCACCTACCTCTTACTCTGTTCCTCCCCTTCTCTAACTCTTACACTACTCAGAAAGTGCTCATTACCTATGTGGCAGTGTGATTCAGTATTGTAACCCTCATTTACATAGGATTGCCTAGTAATGCTTAGTTACATATCTTACACGGAGCTTCCCCCCCTTGACAACCACTAAACGGAGGCCATATTGTTTTTGCTCTGCAAGTCCCTCCATTGACATTTCATGTAATACATAAATCCCACAATTGTGGGCTTATAAGCTTCGGTTTTCAGTTTTAGGTAGCGCACCCGTTTGCTGGTGTGCGCTACAGTTAAACACATAAATCCGTGGGAAAAAAAAAGTTATATAACTTTTTTGCAACACTTTCATGCCAATGGCCACATATTTGGCCATTGGCATGCTTACTGTAACAAATGCACCCTTTATTTGGAGCTGACATAGCTCCGCTTTTAATTTTGCAGAAATGTACTCAGTTGTCAGCTGAGTACATTTCTGCAGCTAACACGTCCGTTACACGGACTGGTTTGGGCTTCATGGATCGCTCACATACCTCATTTGCATATCTTGGAGCTGCAAATGAGGTATTGAGCATTCCACCCACCGTGTAAGAGACGTGTTAGCTGTCTCTTACACGGAGATTTGGGCTGTTGCTGAATCAGGAGGCTTACACGGAGGCTTACACTACTCTTAAACTCCGTGTAAGCCTTCCTGAATCTGGCCCCAAGAGTTTCCAACAGTATATGTAGGAATTTACAGACAGAAACTATTTTTAAATCAGCAAGGCTTGAAGCAATCAGATAACACAAAAGCTGATAGATCAGTTTTATAAACTTCACAACAGGAAAAGTGCGGAAGCAGTTTCACGACAGATGAAAAACAGAAAACAATGCAGTTTCAGGACAGATGAGAAAGAGAAAAAAACCCGGCAGAAAATATATAAAATAATTCAGTCAGGCAAAATTAAGACAATGCAGAACTCTGAAAGGTTAAAAGGTCAAGAAATATCAATCAGCGATATATTTCCAGATTGTTTGAGAATCACATGCAGCCAGAACACCAGGAGGTTCCAACAGTGTATGCAGGAATTTACAGAAATAAACCATATTTAAATCAGCAAGCCTTGAAACAATCAAAAAACACAAAAGCTGTTAAACCAGTTTTATAATCTTCACCACAGGGATGGGGGGAAGCAGTTTCAGGACAGATGAGAAACAAAAAACAATGCCAGAAAATATATAACATAATTCAGGCAGGCAAAATTAAGACAATGCAGAACTCTGAAAGGTTAAAATGCTAATAAATATACTTATCAATCAGCGATATGTTTCCAGATTGTATGAGAATCACAGTACAGCCAGAAAACCTGGAGTTTACAACAGTGTATGCAGGAATTTACAAACAGGAACTATTTTTAAATCAGCAACCATTGAAGCAATGAGCTAACACAAAAGCTGTTAGACCAGTTTTATAAACTTCACCACACGAAGATGGGGGAAGCAGTTTCAGGACAGATGAGAAACAGAAAGCAACGCAGTTTCAGGACAGATGAGAAACAGAAAACAATGCCAAAAATGTATAAAATAATTCAGTCAGACAAAATTAAGTCAATGCAGATCTCTGAAAGGAAAATCCCATGAAATATACATATCAATCAGCGATATATTTCCAGATTGTTTGAGAATAACACTGCAGACATTCTAACAGTGTATGCAGGAATTTACAAATAGAAACAATTTTTAAATCAGCAAACATAGAAGCAATCAGATAACACAAAAGCTGTTAGACCAGTTTTATAAACTTCACCCCACGAATAGGGAGGAAGCAGTTTTTAGGACATATGAGAAACAGAAAACAATGCAGTTTCAGGACAGATGAGAAACAGAAAACAATGCCAGAAAACATATAAAATAATTCAGTCAGGCAAAATTAAGACGATGCAGAACTCTAGAAGATAAAAAAGCCAAGAAATATGGAACAAAGATGGCTGCCGTTCTATAAGCACTGCAGTACTTCAGCTCTTCAAATACCTGAGAAAAAAATCAACCCTGTGGAGTTATACTTAGAGTAAACAAACTAATTGGCAGTTATTACTAATTGACCAGAAGTCACTTTTGGTTCTGAGAAAGAAAAATCGAAAAAAAAATACTTGGTAATAGCAGGATTGGATCTGATTGTCAGGTTGACTCTGAACAGAGCACCAAACAAAGGACTGATTGATCTCACTTTTGTAACTTTTCTTTGGGAAATAAATCTTTGTGCAGAATTTCGAAATGTCAAAGGAGGACAAAAATATGGAAACTACAACTTCCAAAACCAAGCTGTCAGCTTTGCAATCACCGGAGAAAGAATCTTTAATCAAGAGACAGAAAACTATCAAACAGCAAGAGACTGCAAAAACAGGGCCCTCAACAAAATCTGATCAACAGGTCACAATGGAAGAAATCAAATCAGCATTGCTACCTATACAGGATGCCTTAAAAGAGCTAACATCTCAAACACTTTCATTTAGTGACACATGTAATCGGATTCTCGAAAGAATGGAGAAAGCAGAAACTAGAATTGCTACCAATGAAGACAATATATTAATGCTCACTAAAAGAACAGAGACACATGGAACTGACATTCAAATGATGCAAAATAAAATTCTGGACTTGGAAGCAAGATCCAGACGTAACAATATAATCATTAGAGGGATCCCAGAATCTATTCAATATAATGACCTGATCACTTCTATTACACAAATATTCGAAATACTGCTCAAGGACTCTGAGGTTGTTAAGCAGATGGTCATAGAAAGGGCGCATAGAGCATACAGAGAATCTCAAGCTTCAAATATACCCAGACCTGTTTAAATTAAAATATTGAACTACCAAGATGTGAGAAAAGTACTGTTAACTATTAAAAAATCTGGTGGATCTATAATGTGGCAAAATAATAAAATTTCTATAGCACAGGATTTACCAACACAAATAAGGCAATCTAGACAAATGCTGGCTCCATATTGTAAGTTTCTGATTAACAAAAATATCAGATTTCAAATGAAATATCCTAATAACCTAATTTTTACTGTGGATGGCATTAAATACTCTGTAAGCACAAGGAAAGAAGCAAGACCTACTTTTTGAAGATTTTAAGGCTCTCCCATCTTCAGAAATGTGAACAGTCCATTTTGGCTTTCTGCAGCACCAGGGAGAATGGGATGTTTCATTTATGACAATCTGAGGCTTTAAAATCCTTTGTCTGTTCTGTTTTTTGTAGCAGGCCTGGAATTTTATTTTCTTATCTTCTTATCTCGTAGTTCCAGTTGATTGAACTACCTTTACAGTTTAAATAGCTGAGAAGAAAGAGGAACTGCTGGCGAAGTAAAAAGAAACCTGTTTGGACTTATTTTGCAGGAAAAGGACTGTAAGATAGTGTGTGAAGTCAAAGTGATGCAGGTAAACACTGTGGAAATGCATTGTGTATTAAAAAAGGAGATGGTTATGTGTAGTGGCAGAATAAGGTACTGTAGTTTTTTTTTTTATATTTGTTTTCTCCTTTTTTCCTATATCTCTCTTCTCTTTACTCCTTTCCTTTATTCCTGTAGATAGGTGGTATTATTTCTAACTGATAAATGATGTAAAATGGTTAGTTGATCAGATTTAAACAATGTGCATATAATAATAAAAGAACATAAAAGAAGTTATTTTTATCGTAATTTAAGGCATTTTTTCTTATTTCTTTTCCTTTTGCTGTGCTCCCTTCATGCTTTTTTTTCTCTTTTTATTTTAACCCATTGGTTCCTCTCTTATTCACATATGGTTATTACAAATGAAAGTGCCATTATAGTTTTATTTTGAACTGCATTGGTTTTCAATATTAATATGTTAGTAGGTAAGTTGTAGGGGAAGAACAAAGCAGATTAAAGTAGTTAGATCATTTTATTCAGTAGATACAGGATGTTGGGAAATGTTAAATAACTGTCTGCTTTCTATGTCAACTAATATTTAATACTGTATAGAACAACAAATTAGAATGTTATTTGCTATTGCTGAATATAAAGCTGAAGTGAATTGAAGTACATTAGAATCTCAGGGTACAATTAGTTTATTTGTATATCCATAAATATGTACAGAGCTGTAGTTACCTATAAGTAGTGTTTAGTAGGGAATGTCAGAATTAAGCTTTGTAGATGTAGAAGTAGTTGTTGTAGGTTTTTTGCATGGGGTTTCATTGTTAAATAATAGAATTAGTAGATTAGTTACTCAGATGGTTTCCAGTAATGTAAAAAACCTATGTTCATCCTGGTCCAGAGGAATAGTGGGTAGGCACTGGGTAGGGATAGGATGGCAGTTTTGCTTCCATACAATTGATGATACGCCAACTTATGTTATTCTAAGGTTGCTCAAAGAGATTAGATATCGAGTTATATTTCTAATGAACGTTAAATGTGGATAATAGAATCTTGGAATGTCAAAGGACTCCAGAACATGAAAAAAAGAAAGCTGTTTTTTCATTTGTTTCTCAAATCATCAGCATGTTGTATTTTATTACAAGAAACGCATATGACTAATGATCAGTGGGAGTCAGTGAAGGATAAGAAATGGGTTAAGAAGATTGTGACGGGGGAAGGAACAACAAATAGTGCAGGGTGGCAATTTTAGTTAAGAATCACTTTCAGGGAGATATTAGGGATGTGAAAATGGATCAGGAGGGTAGATGGTGTTTGGTTCTTCTCACATCCAAATGTTATGATAAACCTATAGTACTAATATGTGTATATGCCCCTAATGTTAATCAGCATCATTTCATAGCTTCAATCTATTCCATTTTACAGTCATACAATAATTGCTATATAGTGTTGGGAGGTGACTGGAACTCTTATCAAGATCCTAAATTAGACAAGTTGGGTGCTTCTTCAGCGTTCAATAAACAGGCAATGGTAGCATTGAAAGAATTGAAAATGGATTTCAAACTCTATGACCCTTTTAAACACATACACTCACAAGGGAAAGTAGAGAATTTTACTTATTATTCAACCTGCCATAAAATGTGGTTGAGAATTGACTTTTTCTTAATTTCAGAGGTGTTGATCTCAGCTGACCCTAGTGTTTCTAATCAAGTCAGACAACTCTCAGACCATTCAAAGATAACTTTAACCTTAAACAGTAGTAATATGGATACTAAGAGGCTTCGAGGGTATAATTGGTCCTTGAACCCATATTTACTAACCAAGGAAGATATATTAATGGAAGTCAAGGAGATACTTAAACAGTTATTAAATAATATTTCCCAAAATAGACACCCAATAGATATAGAATGGGCTACAACTAAAACGCAGCTAAGAGGACTATTTATACAAAAAGCTACATATTATAAAAATTACAAAAGAAGACTCAATTGGATTTAGAAGCTAAAATTCAATTACTGGACCAAGATTTGATGAGGAACTATAATGAACAGACAGAAACTGAGCTATTAAGATGTCAAAAGAACTATTTTACTTCATAATAGTAATTTGTCACTTATGAACAAAGAAATTTAGTTAAATATGCAAATCATATTCAAACCCCCTCGAAAGCATTAGCTCGTATTATTAACCAGATGAAATCAACACGATTAATTACTGAAATACACTATAACAATACTACATATACTGACAAGGCGGATATCATGAAGACCTTTGAAAAAATTTTTAATCAGATTTATGGTGAGAAGCAGACACTCTTGCAAGATAAAGACAGAAAAGATTTTTTACAGAGAATCACTTTCCCTAATATTGACAAGGAATTTCATAGAGATTTAATCAAACCGATTACAGTTGAGGAGGTGTCCGGGTGTCCGAAACAATCAAGAAACTGAAGCCTCACAAAGCCCCAGGCCCAGATGGTTTGACCTCGGAATTCTACAAATCTTTTAGAGAGATTTTGAGCAGTGTATTGTCAAAGACTTTTAATTATATCACTCTAAATAGAATTAATGATCCTCATTTTAATGCCTCAAATACAGTTCTGATATTAAAAGAGAAAGGTGATTCCAAAAATCCTGATAATTACAGGCCTATATCACTTTTAAATATGGACATGAAAATCATGACATCCATTCTGGCGAGTAGGCTGAAAAAGGTAATAAACCCAATAATATCAGAGGAACAGGCGGGGTTTATGGATGGGAGGCAGACCACGGATAATACCTTAACGCTCCATACCTTAATCTCTTATGCGAAATATAAAAACCTGAATTTGTATGCCCTAATTACTGATGCTCAGAAAGCATTTGATAGGGTTAATTTGGATTATTTATTTGATACATTACCTTATTTTAATATACCGCAGGAGTTTATCTCAATGTTAAGGATACTATATAGAAATGCATACACAAATTTATTTATAAATCACGAATGCTCGAATAGGATAAAATCATAAATGGTACCGACAAGGCTGCCCATTATCTCCCATCTTATTTAATCTTTACTTGGAGCCTTTATTTTTACACCTTAAGCAAAATGTTTTTATAATTCTCCTGTACTGTATGGAATAAAGGTTAGGATGGCTGCCTATGCAGATGATTTAAACATATATTGTACCACACCTGTTTCCGATACTAAAAAATATTAGCTGCAATAGAAATCTTTGAGAGAATTTCCAATTACAAGCTAAATTTTAAAAAATCTAAAATATTCCCATTAAAGACACCCACACCTTTTTCAATGCTACCATTAATAGGACAAGTATTGACGGAAGAAAAGATAAAATATCTGGGAATTGTCTTCTCAACTGAAAATAGAGATTTTTTTATTAACAATGTAAAGTCAACTACAGATCAAATTACATTGGATCTTGAAAGATGGAGTAGATTGAAGTTACCGATGATGGCAAGAGCAGCTATCATAAGAATGAATGTTCTTCCTAGAATGTTATATATTTTTAGAGCTGCACAACTCAGAATTACCAAAACATTCTTTAAACAGCTTCATATAAGATTGGGAAGATTTCTTTGGGAACCTAGGAAGACGAGAATTTCATATGAAAAAAAATGGCTCCAAAAAATAAGGGGGGGGGGGGCTGGAATTACCGGATTTCGAAATGTACTATTTAGTGATTCAGGCCAATAGGATTTTAAAGACATCTTACTTCGATAGTGATAATAGAAAATGGACACCCAAATGGGTGCTCTTAATGTACAAGCATATAAATGAAGTGGGAGTCAATGCTAAAGCATTACCCTTTTTACATAATTGGACAATGAGTAAATATAAGCTAATGGAGCACATCAAAAGTTATGTAACGGCAATTCAAACTCTTTTCGCTTCCTTAAATTTACTAAAATATATGATGGTTTTCCAACCGTTTCATAGGAACCCAAATTTAACAATTGGTGGTCAATTGATTGATCTAAAGAAATTCCCTTTAATCATGGAGTTAACTGTACTCGATTTATATCCTTTTCTAGGAATACCACTACAGGATATTTTAAAAGAAATAGAACTCCCTATTTCCTACTTAATTATAGTAAGACAGCTAAAAGACTTGGTTATAAACTATTTTAACAACTTTGAAATGAAAGGGGAAGATTTAATCATTTCTCGTAATCTATGGGAAGCACTGTTGCAGGATAGAAAATATATAACCGCAGCATATAAATTGATAAAAGAGAGGAAGTATAATAATTATATTCTTTTATCGAGTTACTGGAGAGAGAAATTGATATTCCCAGACGACAATAAGATATTGGAGGCATTTAAATTAACATTAAAGTCCGTATCCCTTCAGAAATTGGTATTTACGCAGTTGATGATATTTAACAATGCATACTATACTCATCTCACTTTGCACAAATTTGATGCGAAGAATTCACCCATATGCCCACATTGCTTTGATCAGACAGCAGATTTGCTTCACATGTTCTGGAGTTGTAAGTGCATTTATAAATTGTGGAATTCATTAAAATTGCAGTTACAAAAATGGGTTACCAAAATTCAACACTCTCTTGGGAGTTTATGATTCTTCATATTCCCCGGAGAATCTAAATAAATCAAAATGATTGTAATATGAATATTTGCCTATTAATGAAATTATATATAGCCACAAATTGGTTGAACCCAGCCCAGACATCGTGGGAAAATTTCAGATTGTTGGCAATAAAACACATCTTAGCGCATAAACTGTTAATTAGTGATCACAAGAAAAATATCAACAACATAAAAATCTGGGAGCAAATTTTTAATATTATTTTGGCTTAAGAGGTTACTATCCACTTTTTCTCGGGAACCAGAATATAGTCTAAATCAACCTTAGATTAGATAGAAAATGTACAGAAAAGACAGATTGTTAGCTTGGATTTGTTAATGTTGAATTTTTTTTTATTTTTTTTTTTATTATTTTCCTTTTGATTGTTAGTGCTGTACCTTTGATCAATACATGAGGTTGATATATATGTGAAATTAACCAATGGAAGCATTTTGTATATATTGTATATAATGTGTGAATTGGTAATATGGTTGTGAAAAATAATAAAAAATGATTATTGAAAAAAAAAAAAAAGCCAAGAAATATACTTATCATTCAGAAATATATTTCCAGATTGTTTGAGAATCAGACTGCAGCCAGAACACCAGGAGTTTCCAACAGTGTATGCAGGAATTTACAAACAGAAAGTATTTTTCAATCAGCATGCCTTGAAGCAATCAGATAACATAAGCTGTTAGACCAGTTTTATAAACTTCACCACAGGAAGAAGGTGGAAGCAGTTTCAGGACTGATGACGAACAGAAAACAATGCAGTCTCAGGACAGATGACAAACAGAAAACAATGCCATAAAATATATAAAAAAATTCAGTCGGGGAAAATTAAGAAAATGCCGAATTCTGAAATGTTAAAATGCCAAGAAATATACTTACCAATCAGCGATATATTTCCAGATTTTTTGAGAATCCCACTGCATCCAGAACAACAGGAGTTTCCAAAAGTGTATACAGGAATTTAGAAACAGAAACTATTTATAAATCAGCAAGCCTTGAAGCAATGAGATAACATAAAAGCTGTTAGACCAGTTTTATAAACTTCACCACAGGAATAGGAATAGAGGGACAGAGTTTCAGGCCAGATGAGAAACAGAAAACAATGCAGTTTCATGACAGATGAGAAACAGAAAAAAATGCAGTTTCAGGACAGATGAGAAACAGAAAACAATGCCTGAAAATATATAAAATAATTCAGTTAGGCAAAATTAAAACAATGCAGAACTCTGAATGATTAAAATGCCAAAAAATATACTTATCAACAATGGATATATTTCCAAATTGTTTGAGATTCACATTGCAGCCAGAACACCATGAGTTTTCAGTAGTGTATGCAGGCATTTACAAACAGAAACTAGTTTTAATTCAGCAAGCCTCGAAACAATCAGATAACATAAAAGCTGTTAGACCAGTTTTATAAACTTCACCACAGGAACAGGGGGGAAGCAGTTTCAGGACAGATGAGAAACAGAAAACAATGCAGTTTCAGGACAGATGAGCAACAGAAAACAATGCCAGAAAATATATAAAATAATTGAATCAGGCAAAATTAAGACAATGCATAACTCTGAAAGGTTAAATGCCACAAAATATACTTATCAACCAGCGATATATTTCCAGATTGTTTGAGAACCACACTGCAGCCAGAACACCAGGAGTTTTCAACAATGTATGTAGGAATTTTCAAAAAGGAAACTATTTTATAAATCAGCAAGCCTTGAAGCAATCAGATAACGCAAAAGCTGTTAGAACAGTTTTATAATTTAAATGAGACATGGAAAACCATGTAGTTTCAAGAGAGATGAGAAACAGAAAACAATGACAGAAAATATTTAACATATTTCAGTCTGACAAAATTAAGACAATGCAGAACTCTGAAAGGTTAAAATGCCAAGAAATATACTTAGTAATCAGCTTGATATTTTCAGATTTTTCAGAATCACACTGCAGCCAGAACACCAGGAGTTTCCAACAGTGTATACAGGAATTTACAAACAGAAACAATTTTTAAATCAGCAAGCATTGAAGCTATTAGATAACACAAAAGCTGACAGACCAGTTTTATAAACTTCACTACAGGAATAGGGGGTAGCAGTTTCAGGACACATGAGAAACAGAAAACAATGCAGTTTCAGACAGATGAGAAACAGAAAACAATTCCAAAAAATATATAAGATAACTCAATGCAGGAGTCTAAAAAGTTAAAATGGAAAGAAATATACTTATCAATCAGGGATATATTTCCAGATTGTTTGAGAATCACACTGCAGCCAGAACACCAGGAGTTTCCAACAGTGTATGCAGGAATTTACCAAAAGAAACTATTTTTAAATCAGCAACTCTTGAAGCAATGAGCTAACACAAAAGCTGTTAGACTGGTTTAATAAACTTAACCACAGGAATAGAGGGGCAGCAGTTTCAGGTCAGATGAGAAACAGAAAATAATGTAGTTTCAGGACAGATGAGAAACATAAAACAGTGCCAGAAAATATATAAAATAATTCAGTCAGGCAAAATTAAGACAATGCAGAATTCTGAAAGGGTAAAATGCCAAGAAATTTACTTTTCAATCAGTGATATATTTCCAGATTGTTTGAGAATCACTGTGCAGCCATAAAACCAGGAGTTTCTGACAGAGTATGCAGGAATTTACAAACAGAAATTATTTTTAAATCAGCAAGCCTTGAAGAAATCAGAGAACACAAAAGCTGTTAGACTAGTTTTACAAACTTCACCACAGGAATAGGGGGGAAGCAGTTTTAGGAAAGATGAGAAACAGAAAATGCAGTTTCAGGACAGATGAGAAACAGAAAATGCCAGAAAATCTATTAAATAATTCAGTCAGGCAAAAATAAGACAATGCTGAACTCTGAAAGTTTGAAATGCCATGGAATATACTTATCACTCAGAGATATATTTCTAGATTGTTAGAGAATCTCACTGCAGCCAGAACACCAGGAGCTTCCAACAGTGTATGCAGGAATTTACAAACAGAAAGTATTTTTAAATCAGCAAGCCTTGAAGCAAGCAGATAACACAAAAGCTGTCAGACCAGTTTTATAAACTTCACAACAGGAATAGGGGGGAAGCAGCTTCAGGACATATAAGAAACAGAAATTAATGCAGTTTCAGGAAAGATGAGAAACAGAAAACAATTCCAGAAAATATATAAAATAATTCAGTCAGGCAAAATAAAGATGATGCAGAACTCTAAAAGGTGAAAATGTCAAGAAATATACTTATCTATCACCAACTTATTTTGAGATTGTTGAAGAATCACAGTGCAGCCATAAAACCAGGAGTTTCCAACAGTGTATGCAGGAATCTACAAGGAGAAACTATTTTTAAATCAGCAAGCCGTGAAGCAATCAAATATCAGAAAAGTTGTTACACCACTTTTATAAACTTCACCACAAGAATGGGGGGGGGTGGCAGTGTCAGGACAGATGAGCAACAGAAAACAATGCCAGAAAATATATAAAATAATTCAGTCAGGCAAAATTAAGACAGTGCAGAACTCTGAATGGTTAAAATGCCACAAAATATACTTATCAGCGATATATTTCCAGATTGTTTGAGAATCACGCTGCAGCCAGATAACCAGGACTTTCAAATAGTGCATGCAGGAAATTATAAATAAATACTATTTTTAAATCAGCAAGCCTTGAAGCAACTAGATAACACACAAGCTTTTAGACCAGTTTTATAAACTTCACCACAGAAACAGGGGGGAAGCTCTTTCACGACAGATGAGAAACAGAAAACAATGCAGTTTCAGGACAGATGAGAAACAGAAAACAAAGACTGAAAATATATAAAATAATTCAGTCTTGCAAAATTATGATGATGCAGAACTGTAAAAGGCTAAAATGTCAAGAAATGTACTTATCCATCAGCAATATTTTTCGAGATTGTTTTAGTATCACAGTGCAGTCATACAACCAGTAGTTTCCAACAGTGTATGCAGGAATCTACAAGCAGAAACTATTTTCATATCAGCAAGTCTTGAAGCAATCAGATAACACAAAAGCTGTTAGACCAGTTTTATAAACTTCGCCACAGGAATAGGGGGATGCAGTTTCAGGACAAATGAGAAACAGAAAACAATACCAGAAAATTTATAAAATAATTCAGTCAAGCAAAATTAAGACAATGCAGAATTCTGAAAGGTTAAAATGACAAAAAATATACTAATCAATGAGTAATATATTTCCAAATTGTTTGAGATACACATTGCAGCCAGAACACTAGTAGCTTCCAACAGTGTATGCAGGAATTTAAAAACAGAAACTATTTTTAAATCAGCAAGCCTTGAAGCAATCACATAAGACAAAAGCTATAAGACCAGTTTTATAAACTTCAGCACAGGAGGAGGGGGTTAGCCGTTTCAGGACAAATGTGAAACAGAAAACAATGCAGTTTCAGGACAGATGAAAAACAGAAAACAATGTCAGAAAATATGTAAAATAATTCAGTCAAGCAAAATTAAGACAATGCAGAACTCTGAAACTTAAAATTCTAAGAAATATACTTATCAATCAGCAATATATTTCCAGATTGTTTGAGAATCACACTGCAGCCAGAACACCAGGAGTTGCCAGCAGTGTATGCAGGAATTTACAAACAGAAACTATTTTTAAATCAACAAATCTTGAAGCAATGAGCTAACACAAAAGCTGTTAGACCACTTATTTAAACCTCATCACAGGAATAGGGGGAAGCAGTTTCAGGACAGATGAGAAACAGAGAATAATGCAGTTTCAGGACAGATGAGAAACATAAAACAGTGCCAGAAAACATATAAAATAATTCAGTCAGGCAAAATTAAGACAATGCAGAACTCAAAGCGTAAAATGCCAAGAAATATACTTATCAATCAGTGATATATTTCCTGATTGTTTGAGAATCACACTGCAGCCAGAACACCAGAAGTTTCTAACAGAGTATGTAAGAATTTATAAACAGAACCTATTTTGAAAATCAGAAAGCCTTAAAGCAATTAGATAAAACAAAAGCTGTTTGACCAGTTTTATAAACTTCACCACAAGAATAGGGGGAAGCAGTTTCAGGACATATGAGAAAAAAAAAAACAATGCAGTTTCAGGACAGATGAGAAACAGAAAATAATGACAGAAAATATATAAAATAATACAGTCAGGCAAAACTAAGACAATGCAGAATTCTGAAAGGTTAAAATGCTAAGAAATATACTTATCAATCAGTGCTATATTTCCAGATTGTTTGAGAATCACACTGCAGCCAGAACACCAGGAATTTCCAACAGTGAATGCAGGAATTTACAAACAGAAACTATTTTTAAAACAGCAAGCCTTGAAGCAATCAGATAACACAAACGCTGTTGGACCAGTTTTATAAGCTTCACCACAGGAATAAGGGGGGAAGCATTTTCAGGAAAGATAGGAAAAAGAAAACAGTGCAGTTTCAGGACAGATGAGAAACAGAAACAATGCCAGAAAATATATAAAATAATTCAGTCAGGCAAAATTAAGATGATGCAGAACTCTAAAAGGTTAAAATGTCAAGAAATCTACTTATCAATCTGCAATATATTTCGAGATTGTTTAAGAATCACAGTGCAGCCATAAAACCAGGTGTTTCCAACAGTGTATTCAGGAATCTACAAGCAGAAACTGTTTTTAAATCAGCAAGCCTTGAAGCAATCAGATAACACAAACGCTGTTAGATCAGTTTTATAAACTTCCCCACAGGAATAGGGGGATGCAGTTTCAGGACAGAGGAGAAACAGAAAACAATGCAGTTTCAGGACTGATAAGAAAAAGTAAACAATGCCAGAAAAGAAATAAAATAGTTCTGTCAGGTAAAATTAAGACAATGCAGAACCCTGAAACTTAAAATGCCAAGAAACATACTTATCAATCACTGATATTTTTCCGGAATGTTTGAGAATCACACTGCAGCCAGAACACCAAGAGCTTCCAACAGTATATGTAGGAATTTACAGACAGAAACTATTTTTAAATCAGCAAGGCTTAAAGCAAACAGATAACACAACAGCTGATAGATCAGTTTTTTAAACTTCACAACAGGAAAAGTGCGGAAGCAGTTTCACGACAGATGAAAAACAGAAAACAATGCAGTTTCAGGACAGATGAAAAAGAGAAAAAAAAAAACGCCAGAAAATATATAAACTAATTCAGTCAGGCAAAATTAAGACAATGCAGAACTCTGAAAGGTTAAAAGGTCAAGAAATATCAATCAGCGATATATTTCCAGATTGTTTGAGAATCACATGCAGCCAGAACACCAGGAGGTTCCAACAGTGTATGCAGGAATTTACAGAAATAAACCATATTTAAATCAGCAAGCCTTGAAACAATCAAAAAACACAAAAGCTGTTAAACCAGTTTTATAATCTTCACCACAGGGATGGGGGTGAAGCAGTTTCAGGACAGATGAGAAACAGAAAACAATGCCAGAAAATATATAACATAATTCAGGCAGGCAAAATTAAGACAATGCAGAACTCTGAAAGGTTAAAATGCCAATAAATATACTTATCAATCAGCGATATGTTTCCAGATTGTATGGGAATCACAGTACAGCCAGAAAACCTGGAGTTTACAACAGTGTATGCAGAAATTTACAAACAGGAACTATTTTTAAATCAGCAACCATTGAAGCAATGAGCTAACACAAAAGCTATTAGACCAGTTTTATAAACTTCACCACACGAATATGGGGGAAGCAGTTTCAGGACAGATGAGAAACAGAAAGCAACGCAGTTTCAGGACAGATGAGAAACAGAAAACAATGCCAAAAATGTATAAAATAATTCAGTCAGACAAAATTAAGTCAATGCAGATCTCTGAAAGGAAAATCCCACGAAATATACATATCAATCAGCGATATATTTCCAGATTGTTTGAGAATAACACTGCAGACATTCTAACAGTGTATGCAGGAATTTACAAATAGAAACAATTTTTAAATCAGCGAACATAGAAGCAATCAGATAACACAAAAGCTGTTAGACCAGTTTTATAAACTTCACCCCACGAATAGGGAGGAAGCAGTTTTTAGGACAGATGAGAAACAGAAAACAATGCAGTTTCAGGGCAGATGAGAAACAGAAAACAATGACGGAAAACATATAAAATAATTCAGTCAGGGAAAATTAAGATGATGCAGAACTCTAGAAGATAAATAAGCCAAGAAATATACTTATCATTCAGAAATATATTTCCAGATTGTTTGAGAATCAGACTGCGGGCAGGACACCAGGAGTTTCCAACAGTGTATGCAGGAATTTACAGACAGAAACTATTTTTCAATCAGTATGCCTTGAAGCAATCAGATAACATAAGCTGTTAGACCAGTTTTATAAACTTCACCACAGGAAGAGGGTGGAAGCAGTTTCAGGACTGATGATGAACAGAAAACAATGCAGTCTCAGGACAGATGACAAACAGAAAACAATGCCGTAAAATATATAAAAAAATTAAGTCGGGGAAAATTAAGAAAATGCCGAATTCTGAAATGTTAAAATGCCAAGAAATATACTTATCAATCAGCAATATATTTCCAGATTTTTTGAGAATCCCACTGCATCCAGAACAACAGGAGTTTCCAAAAGTGTATACAGGAATTTAGAAGCAGAAACTATTTATAAATCAGCAAGCCTTGAAGCAATGAGATAACATAAAAGCTGTTAGACCAGTTTTATAAACTTTACCACAGGAATAGGGGGACAGAGTTTCAGGCCAGATGAGAAACAGAAAACAATGCAGTTTCAGGACAGATGAGAAACAGAAAACAATGCCTGAAAATATATAAAATAATTCAGTTAGGCAAAATTAAGACAATGCAGAACTCTGAAAGGTTAAAATGCCAAAAAATATACTTATCAATGAGGGATGTATTTCCAAATTGTTTGAGATTCACATTGCAGCCAGAACACCAGGAGTTTCCAACAGTGTATGCAGGAATTTAGAAACAGAAACTAGTTATAAATCTGCAAGCCTAGAAGCAATCAGATAACACAAAAGCTGTTAGACTAGTTTTAAAAACTTCACCACAGGAATAGGGGGAAAGTAGTTTCAGGAGAGATGAGAAACAGAAAACAATGCAGTTTCAGGACAGATGAGAAACATAAGACAGTGCCAGAAAATATATAAAATAATTCAGTCAGGAATAATTAAGACAATGCAGAACTCTGAAAGGGTAAAATGCCAAGAAATATACTAATCAATCAGTGATATATTTCCCGATTGTTAAGAATCACACTGCAGTCAGAACACCAGCAGTTTCCAACAGTGTATGCAGGAACTTACAAACAGAAACTATTTTTAAATCAGCAAGCCTTGAAGCAAAGAGATAACGTAAAAGCTGTTTTGATAAACTTCACCACAGGAGTAGCGGGAAGCCATTTCAGGACAGATGAGAAACAGAAAGCATTGCCATTTCAGGACAGATGAAAAACAGAAAACAATGCCAGAAAATATGTAAAATACTTCAGTCAGGAAAATTTAAGACCATGCAGACCTCTGAAAGTTAAAATTCCAAGAAATATACTTATCAATCTGCGATATATTTCCAGATTGTTTCAAAATCACATTTCAGCCAGAACTCCAGAAGTTTCTATCAGTGTATGTAGGAGTTTATAAACAAATTATTTTAAAAATCAGCAAGCCTTGAAGCAATTAGATAACACAAAAGCTGTTAGACCAGTTTTATAAACTTCACCACAAGAATGGCTGGAAGTAGTTTCAGGACAGATGAGACATGGAAAACCATGCAGTTTCAGGAGAGGTGAGAAACAGAAAACAATGCCAGAAAATATTTTACATAATTCAGTCAGGCAAAATTAAAAGAATGCCGCACTCTAAAATGTTAAAATGCCAAGAAATATACTCATCAATCAACAATATATTTCCAGACTGTTTGAGAACCGCACTGCAGCCAGAAAACTAGGAGTTTCGAACAGCGTATTCATGAATTTTCAAACAGAAACTATTTTGAAATCAGCAGGCATTGAAGCAATCAGATAACACAAAAGCTGTTAGACTAGTCTTATAAACTACAACACAGGAAAAGGGGGGAAGCAGTTTCAGGACAGATGAGAAACAGAAAGCAATGCAGTTTCAGGACAGATGAGAAAATGAAAACAATGCCAGAAAATATGTAAAATAATTCAGTCAGGCAAAACTAAGACAATGCAAAACTCTGAAAGTTAAAATGCCAAGAAATATACTTATCAATCAGCGATACATTTCCAGATTGTTTGAGAATCACACACAGCCAGAACACCAGGAGTTTCGAACAGTGTATTCAGGAATTTTCAAACAGAAACTATTTTTAAATCAGCAAGCCTTGAAGCAATCAGATAAATCAAAAGCTGTTAGACCAATTTTATAAACTTCACCACAGGAGTAGGGCGGAAGCAGTTTCAGGACAGATGAGAAACAGAAACACTGCAGTTTCAGGACAGATGAGAAAGAGAAAAAAAAAGTCAAATCAGCAAGCATTGAAGCAATTAGATAACACTAAAGCTGTTAAACCAATTTTATAAACTTCACCACAGGAATGGGAGGAAGCAGTCTCAGGACAGATGAGAAACAGAAAACAATGCCAGAAAATATATAAAATAATTCAGTCAGGCAAAATTAAGACAATGCAGACTCTGAAAGGTTAAAATGCCAAGAAATATACTTATCAATCAGCAATATATTTCCAGATTGCTTGAGAATCACACTGCAGCTAGAACACCAGTTGTTTCCAACAGTGTAAGCAGGAATTTACAAACAGGAACTATTTTTAAATCAGCAACAATATAGCAATGCGGTAACACAAAAGCTGTTAGACCAGTTTTATAAACTTCACCACAGGAAGAGGGGGAAGCAGTTTCAGGACAGATGAGAAACAGAAAACAATGCAGTTTCAGGACACATGAGCAACATAAAACAGTGCCAGAAAATATGTAAAATACTTCAGTCAGGCAAAATTAAACAATGCAGAACTCTGAAAGGTTAACATGCCACAAAATATACTTATCAGTGATATATTTCCAGATTGTTTGAGAACCACACTGCAGCCAGAACACCAGGAGTTTCCAACAGTGTATGCAGGAATTTACAAACAGGAACTACTTTTAAATCAGCAAGCCTTGAAGCAATGATATCACATAAAAGCTGTTAGACCAGTTTTATAAACTTCACCACAGGAATAGGGGGACACAGTTTCAGGACAGATGAGAAAAAGAAAACAATGCAGTTTCAGGACAGATGAGAAACAGAAAACAATGCCTGAAAATATATAAAATAATTCAGTTAGGCAAAATTAAAACAATGCAGAACTCTGAAATATTAAAATGCCAAAAAATATACTTAACAATTTATATATTTCCAAATTGTTTGAGATTCACATTGGAGCCAGAACACCATGAGTTTTCAGTAGTGTATGCAGGCATTTACAAACAGAAACTAGTTTTAATTCAGCAAGCCTCGAAGCAATCAGATAACATAAAAGCTGTCAGACCAGTTTTATAAACTTCACCACAGGAACAGGGGGGGAAGCAGTTTCAGGACAGATGAGAAACAAAAAACAATGCAGTTTCAGGACAGATGAGCAACAGAAAACAATGCCAGAAAATATATAAAATAATTGAATTAGGCAAAATTAAGACAATGCATAACTCTGAAAGGTTAAATGCCACAAAATATACTTATCAACCAGCGATATATTTCCAGAATGTTTGAGAACCACACTGCAGCCAGAACACCAGGAATTTCCAACAATGTATGTAGGAATTTTCAAAAACAAAACTATTTTATACATCAGCAAGCCTTGAAGCAATCAGATAACTCAAAAGCTGTTAGAACAGTTTTATAATTTAAATGAGACATGGAAAACCATGCAGTTTCAGGAGAGATGAGAAACAGAAAACAATGACAGCAAATATTTAACATAATTCAGTCAGGCAAAATTAAGACAATGCAGAACTCTGAAAGGTTAATATGCCAAGAAGTATACTTATCAATCAGCGATATATTTCCAGATTGTTTGAGAATCACACTGCAGGCAGAACACCAGGAGTTTCCAACAGTGCATGCAGAAATTTACAAACAGAAACTGTTTTTAAATTAGCAAGCTATGAAGCAATGGCAATAACACAAAAGCTGTTAGACCAGTTTTCCAACTAGTTTTATTTGTACATACAATTTGGACCACACATTCATTAGGGAAATTCTTATTAAAAATTGGAATTTTCTTAAGGAAGATAGTACGTTGATTAAATTTTTGGATGAGCTTCCTCATATTACATTTAGAAGAGGGGCAAATTTAAAAGCCTTATTAGCCTTGCCTTATAACATTTCCACTAAGACAAATAAAGGGATGTTTAAATGTGGGACATGCCAACAATGTAGACACCTTAATTTAGCCTACCAGTTTAAAATCAGAGATGTTTTTTTATAAAATTAATGGTAGGTTTTCTTGTGAATCAAAACAAGTAGTCTATGTTGCTAGTTGTCAGGAATGTCCTGCATATTATATAGGCAAGACCGAGAGGAAACTTAGACACTGTATATATGAGCACATGTATGCCATCAACAAAAATAACTGTAATAATGCTTTAGCCAGACATATACACATGTATCCTGACCATCATTTTAAATTTTCTGTGTTAAAACAAGTGAATAAAGATCCAAAAGGAGGGCCATGGCAAATTTCTTTAGAACTTGAGGAACTATATTGGCAAGTAAGGACTATGGCTTATTGTTACCCGGGGCTTAATGATTTTATTTCAATCAAATGTATTTTAAAATTATCAGCACTAAAAAAGTTAATCAAGGAGCCAACATGTATATTTATATTAATATTTTCTAATAATAGTGATGTAGTATTTTTTTAGATAACAATATGTATTTTAGCTTATTATTATATATAATATTTATAATAAGTTATATTTATGGGTAAGATATATGTTTTAATGAATGTTTTTTGAATGAATGCTTATTTATTTATATATATTGATATATGTTCATTGTTAGCATCATGTTTTCTTCTTTTTTTCTTTATTTCCCCTTTTTTTCTCTTTTCTGATTGTCATAAGGGGATAGTTGTATTAGTTTATGAGTTAAAAGGGAAGTGTGATGTTTTTAAATTTTTAAATTGGCAATAAGCATTAATTAATTAGGTGGGCTATTTAAATGAATTTACTGTTTCTTGTCATTTGTCTGATGAAGGAAAAACAACGCTTTTTCCGAAAGCGCTAATAAAATTGTCAAAAATAGTCCTATTTGAGCCGTCATTTCAGCAGTCTGTGGCCATGGAATTTGTGTTTTTTCTACTAGTTTTTGGTTCTGGTTTGGTTAAAATTAAGACAATGCAGAACTCTGAAAGGTTAAAATGCCAAGAAATATACTTAGCAATCAGCTTGATATTTCCAGATTTTTCAGAATCACACTGCAACCAGAACACCAGGAGTTTCCAACAGTGTATGCAGAAATTTACAAACAGAAACAATTTTTAAATCAGCAAGCCTTGAAGTTATCAGATAACATAAAAGCTGACAGACCAGTTTTATAAAGTTCACCACAAGAATAGGGGGTAGCAGTTTCAGGACATATGAGAAACAGAAAACAATGCAGTTTCAGACAGATGAGAAACAGAAAACAATTCCAAAAAATATATAAAATAACTCAGGCAAAATTAAGACAATGCAGGAGTCTGAAAAGTTAAAATGGAAAGAAATATACTTATCAATCAGTGATATGTATCCAGATTGTTTGAGAATCACACTGCAGCCAGAACACCTGGAGCGTCCAGCAGTGTATACAGGAATTTACCAAAAGAAACTATTTTTAAATCAGCAACTCTTGAAGCAATGAGCTAACACAAAAGCTGTTAGACAATAAACTTAACCACAGAAATAGAGGGGCAGCAGTTTCAGGTCAGATGAGAAACAGAAAATAATGTAGTTTCAGGACACATGAGAAACATGAAACAGTGCCAGAAAATATATAAAATAATTCAGTCAGGCAAAATTAAGACAATGCAGAATTCTGAAAAGGTAAAATGCCAAGAAATTTACTTTTCAATCACTGTGCAGCCATAAAACCAGGAGTTTCTGAAAGAGTATGCAGGAATTTACAAACAGAAATTATTTTTAAATCAGCAAGCCTTGAAGCAATCAGAGAACACAAAAGCTGTTAGACTAGTTTTACAATCTTCACCACAGGAATAGGGGGGGAAGCAGTTTTAGGACAGATGAGAAAAAGAAAACAATGCAGTTTCAGGACAGATGAGAAACAGAAAATGCCAGAAAATCTATAAAATAATTCAGTCAGGCAAAAATAAGACAATGCTGAACTCTGAAAGTTTGAAATGCCACGGAATATATTTATTACTCAGAGATATATTTCTAGATTGTTAGAGAATCTCACTGCAGCCAGAACACCAGGAGCTTCCAACAGTGTATGCAGGAATTTACAAACAGAAAGTATTCTTAAATCAGCAAGCCTTGAAGCAAGCAGATAACACAAAAGCTGTCAGACCAGTTTTATAAACGTCACCACAGGAATAGGGGGGAAGCAGTTTCAGGACATATGAGAAACAGAAATTAATGCAGTTTCAGGAAAGACGAGAAACAGAAAACAATGCCAGAAAATATATAAAATAATTCAGTCAGGCAAAATAAAGACGATGCAGATCTCTAAAAGGTGAAAATGTCAAGAAATATACTTATCTATCACCAACTTATTTTGAGATTGTTGAAGAATCACAGTGCAGCCATAAAACCAGGAGTTTCCAACAGTGTATGCAGGAATCTACAAGGAGAAACTATTTTTAAATCAGCAAGCCATGAAGCAATCAAATATCAGAAAAGTTGTTACACCAGTTTTATAAACTTCACCACAAGAATGGGGTGGGGCAGTTTCAGGACAGATGAGCAACAGAAAACAATGCCAGAAAATATATAAAGTAATTCAATCAGGCAAAATTAAGACAGTGCAGAACTCTGAATGGTTAAAATGCCACGAAATATACTTATCAGCGATATATTTCCAGATTGTTTGAGAATCACACTGCAGCCAGATAACCAGGAGTTTCAAATAGTGCATGCAGGAAATTATAAATAGAAACTATTTTTAAATCAGCAAGCCTTGAAGCAACTAGATAACACACAAGCTTTTAGACCAGTTTTATAAACTTCACCACAGAAACAGGGGGGAAGCTCTTTCATGACAGATGAGAAACAGAAAATAATGCAGTTTCAGGACAGATGAGAAACAGAAAACAAAGACTGAAAATATATAAAATAATTCAGTCTTGCAAAATTATGATGATGCAGAACTCTAAAAGGTTAAAATGTCAAGAAATGTACTTATCCATCAGCAATATTTTTCGAGATTGTTTTAGTATCACAGTGTAGTCATACAACCAGTAGTTTCCAACAGTGTATGCAGGAATCTGCAAGCAGAAACTATTTTCATATCAGCAAGTCTTGAAGCAATCAGATAACACAAAAGCTGTTAGACCAGTTTTATAAACTTCGCCACAGGAATAGGGGGATGCAGTTTCAGGACAGATGAGAAACAGAAAACAATACCAGAAAATTTATAAAATAATTCAGTCAAGCAAAATTAAGACAATGCAGAATTCTGAAAGGTTAAAATGACAAAAAATATACTAATCAATGAGCGATATATTTCCAAATTGTTTGAGATACACATTGCAGCCAGAACACCAGTAGCTTCCAACAGTGTATGCAGGAATTTAAAAACAGAAACTATTTTTAAATCAGCAAGCCTTGAAGCAATCACATAAGACAAAAGCTATAAGACCAGTTTTATAAACTTCAGCACAGGAGGAGGGGGTTAGCCGTTTCAGGACAAATGTGAAACAGAAAACAATGCAGTTTCAGGACAGATGAAAAACAGAAAACAATGCCAGAAAATATGTAAAATAATTCAGTCAATCAAAATTAAGACAATGCAGAACTCTGAAACTTAAAATTCCAAGAAATATACTTATCAATCAGCAAAATATTTCCAGATTGTTTGAGAATCACACTGCAGCCAGAACACCAGGAGTTTCCAGCAGTGTATACAGGAATTTACAAACAGAAACTATTTTTAAATCAACAAATCTTGAAGCAATGAGCTAACACAAAAGCTGTTAGACCACTTATTTAAACCTCATCACAGGAATAGGGGGAAGCAGTTTCAGGACAGATGAGAAACAGAGAATAATGCAGTTTCAGGACAGATGAGAAACATAAAACAGTGCCAGAAAACATATAAAATAATTCAGTCAGGCAAAATTAAGACAATGCAGAACTCAAAGCGTAAAATGTCAAGAAATATACTTATCAATCAGTGATATATTTCCTGATTGTTTGAGAATCACACTGTAGCCAGAACACCAGAAGTTTCTAACAGAGTATGTAAGAATTTATAAACAGAAACTATTTTGAAAATCAGCAAGCCTTAAAGCAATCAGATAAAACAAAAGCTGTTTGACCAGTTTTATAAACTTCACCACAAGAATAGGGGGAAGCAGTTTCAGGACATATGAGAAAAAAAAACAATGCAGTTTCAGGACAGATGAGAAACAGAAAACAATGACAGAAAATATATAAAATAATACAGTCAGGCAAAACTAAGACAATGCAGAATTCTGAAAGGTTAAAATGCCAAGAAATATATTTATCAATCAGTGCTATATTTCCAGATTGTTTGAGAATCACACTGCAGCCAGAACACCAGGAATTTCCAACAGTGAATGCAGGAATTTACAAACAGAAACTATTTTTAAAACAGCAAGCCTTGAAGCAATCAGATAACACAAAAGCTGTTAGACCAGTTTTATAAGCTTCACCACATTGATAAGGGGGGAAGCATTTTCAGGAAAGATAGGAAACAGAAAACAGTGCAGTTTCAGGACAGATGAGAAACAGAAACAATGCCAGAAAATATATAAAATAATTCAGTCAGGCAAAATTAAGATGATGCAGAACTCTAAAAGGTTAAAATGTCAAGAAATGTACTTATCAATCTGCAATATATTTCGAGATTGTTTAAGAATCACAGTGCAGCCATAAAACCAGGTGTTTCCAACAGTGTATTCAGGAATCTACAAGCAGAAACTGTTTTTAAATCAGCAAGCCTTGAAGCAATCAGATAACACAAAAGCTGTTAGATCAGTTTTATAAACTTCCCCACAGGAATAGGGGGATGCAGTTTCAGGACAGAGGAGAAACTGAAAACAATGCAGTTTCAGGACTGATAAGAAAAAGTAAACAATGCCAGAAAATAAATAAAATAGTTATGTCAGGTAAAATTAAGACAATGCAGAACTCTGAAACTTAAAATGCCAAGAAACATACTTATCAATCACTGATATTTTTCCGGAATGTTTGAGAATCACACTGCAGCCAGAACACCAAGAGTTTCCAACAGTATATGTAGGAATTTACAGACAGAAACTATTTTTAAATCAGCAAGGCTTGAAGCAATCAGATAACACAAATGCTGTTAGACCCGTTTTATAAATCTCACAACAAAAACAGGGGGAAGCAGTTTCAGGACAGATGAAAAACAGAAAACAATGCAGTTTCAGGACAGATGAGAAAGAGAAAAAAAAACGGCAGAAAATATATAAAATAATTCAGTCAGGCAAAATTAAGACAATGCAGAACTCTGAAAGGTTAAAAGGTCAAGAAATATCAATCAGCGATATATTTCCAGATTGTTTGAGAATCACATGCAGCCAGAACACCAGGAGGTTCCAACAGTGTATGCAGGAATTTACAGAAATAAACCATATTTAAATCAGCAAGCCCTGAAACAATCAAAAAACACAAAAGCTGTTAAACCAGTTTTATAATCTTCACCACAGGGATGGGGGGAAGCAGTTTCAGGACTGATGAGAAACAGAAAACAATGCCAGAAAATATATAACATAATTCAGGCAGGCAAAATTAAGACAATGCAGAACTCTGAAAGGTTAAAATGCCAATAAATATAGTTATCAATCAGCGATATATTTCCAGATTGTATGAGAATCACAGTACAGCCAGAAAACCTGGAGTTTACAACAGTGTATGCAGGAATTTACAAACAGGAACTATTTTTAAATCAGCAACTACTGAAGCAATGAGCTAACACAAAAGCTGTTAAACCAGTTTTATAAACTTCACCACACGAAGATGGGGGAAGCAGTTTCAGGACAGATGAGAAAGAGAAAGCAACGCAGTTTCAGGACAGATGAGAAACAGAAAACAATGCCAAAAATGTATAAAATAATTCAGTCAGACAAAATTAAGTCAATGCAGATCTCTGAAAGGAAAATCCCACGAAATATACATATCAATCAGCGATATATTTCCAGATTGTTTGAGAATAACACTGCAGACAAAACCAGGAGTTTCTAACAGTGTATGCAGGAATTTACAAATAGAAACAATTTTTAAATCAGCAAACATAGAAGCAATCAGATAACACAAAAGCTGTTAGACCAGTTTTATAAACTTCACCACAGGAATAGGGGGAAGCAGTTTTAGGACAGATGAGAAACAGAAAACAATGCAGTTTCAGGACAGATGAGAAACAGAAAACAATGCCAGAAAACATATAAAATAATTCAGTCAGGCAAAATTAAGACGATGCAGAACTCTAGAAGATAAAAAAGCCAAGAAATATACTTATCATTCAGAAATATATTTCCAGATTGTTTGAGAATCAGACTGCAGCCAGAAAACCAGGAGTTTCCAACAGTGTATGCAGGAATTTACAAACAGAAACTATTTTTCAATCAGCATGCCTTGAAGCAATCAGATAACATAAGTTGTTAGACCAGTTTTATAAACTTCACCACAGGAAGAAGGTGGAAGCAGTTTCAGGACTGATGACGAACAGAAAACAATGCAGTCTCAGGACAGATGACAAACAGAAAACAATGCCATAAAATATATAAAATAATACAGTCGGGGAAAATTAAGACAATACAGAATTCTGAAAGTTTAAAATGCCAAGAAATATATTTATCAATCAGTGATATATTTCCAGATTGTTTGAGAATCACACTGCAGCCAGAACACCAGGAATATCCAACAGTGAATGCAGGAATTTACAAACAGAAACTATTTTTAAAACAGTAAGCCTTGAAGCAATCAGATAACACAAAAGCTGTTAGACCAGTTTTATAAGCTTCACCTCAGGAATAGGGGAAGCATTTTCAGGAAAGATGAGAAACAGAAAACAATGCAGTTTCAGTACAGATGAGAAACAGAAAGAATGCCAGAAAATATATAAAATAATCCAGCGAGGCAAAATTAAGACAATGCAGAACTCTAAATGTATAAATTGCCAAGAAATATACTTATCAATCAGCAGTATATTTTCAGATTGTTTGAGAATCACACTGTAGCCAGAACACCTTGTGTTTCCAAAAGTGTATTCTGGAATTTACAAGCAGAAAGTATTTTTAAATCAGCAAACCTTTAAGCAATCAGATAACACAAAATCTGATAGACCAGTTTTGTAAATTTCACAACAGGAATATGTGGGCAGCAGTTTAAGGACAGAGGAGAAACAGAAAAGAATGCAGTTTCAGGAAAGATGAGAAACAGAAAGCAATGCCAGAAAATATGTAAAATAATTCAGTCAGGCAAAATTAATTCAATGCAGAACTCTGAAAGGTTAAAATGCCAAGAAACATACTTATCAATCATTAATATATTTCCAGATTGTTTGAGAATCACGCTGCAGCCAGAGCACCAAGGGTTTCCAACAGTGTATTTAGGAATTTGCAGACAGAAACTATTTTTAAATCAGCAAGCCTTGAAGCAATCAGATAACACAAAAGCTGTTAGATCAGTTTTATAAACTTCACCACATGAATAGGGGGAAGCAGTTTCAGGACAGATGAGAAACAGAAAACAATGCAGTTTCAGGACAGATGAGAAACAGAAAACAATGCCAGAAAATATATAAAATAATTCAGTCAGGCAAAATTAAGACAATGCAGAACTCTGAAAGGTTAAAATGCCAAGAAATATACTTATCAATCAGCGATATATTTCCAGATTGTTTGAGAATCACACTGCAGCCAGAACACCAGGAGTTTCCAACAGTGTATGCAGGAATTTACAAACAGAAACTATTTTAAATCAGCAAGCCTTGAAGCAATCAGATAACACAAAAGCTGTTAGACCAGTTTTATAAACTTCACCACAGGATTGGGGGAGAAGCAGTTTCAGGAAAGATGAGAAACAGAAAACAATGCAGTTTCAGGACAGATGAGAAACAGAAAACAATGCAGAAAATATATAAAATAATTCAGTCAGGCAAAATTAAGACAATGCAGAACTCTGAAAGGTTAAAATGCCAAGAAATATACTTATCAATCAGCGATATATTTCCAGATTGTTTGAGAATCACACTGCAGCCAGAACACCAGGAGTTTCCAACAGTGTATGCAGGAATTTACAAACAGAAACTATTTTAAATCAGCAAGCCTTGAAGCAATCAGATAACACAAAAGCTGTTAGACCAGTTTTATAAACTTCACCACAGGAATAGGGGGAAGCAGTTTCAGGACAGATGAGAAACAGAAAACAATGCCAGAAAATATATAAAATAATTCAGTCAGGCAAAATTAAGACAATGCAGAACTCTGAAAGGTTAAAATGCCAAGAAATATACTTATGAATCAGCGATATATTTCCAGATTGTTTGAGAATCACACTTCAGCCAGAACACCAGGAATTTCCAATAGTGTATGCAGGAATTTATTAACAGAAACATTTTTTAAATCACCATGCCTTGAAGCAATCAGATAATACAAAAGTTGTTAGACCAGTTTTATAAACTTCACCACAGGAAGAAGGTGGAAGCAGTTTCAGGACTGATGACGAACAGAAAACAATGCAGTCTCAGGACAGATGACAAACAGAAAACAATGCCATAAAATATATAAAATAATACAGTCGGGGAAAATTAAGACAATACAGAATTCTGAAAGTTTAAAATGCCAAGAAATATATTTATCAATCAGTGATATATTTCCAGATTGTTTGAGAATCACACTGCAGCCAGAACACCAGGAATATCCAACAGTGAATGCAGGAATTTACAAACAGAAACTATTTTTAAAACAGTAAGCCTTGAAGCAATCAGATAACACAAAAGCTGTTAGACCAGTTTTATAAGCTTCACCTCAGGAATGGGGGGGGTGGCATTTTCAGGAAAGATAGGAAACAGAAAACAGTGCAGTTTCAGGACAGATGAGAAACAGAAACAATGCCAGAAAATATATAAAATAATTCAGTCAGGCAAAATTAAGATGATGCAGAACTCTAAAAGGTTAAAATGTCAAGAAATGTACTTATCAATCTGCAATATATTTCGAGATTGTTTAAGAATCACAGTGCAGCCATAAAACCAGGTGTTTCCAACAGTGTATTCAGGAATCTACAAGCAGAAACTGTTTTTAAATCAGCAAGCCTTGAAGCAATCAGATAACACAAAAGCTGTTAGATCAGTTTTATAAATTTCCCCACAGGAATAGGGGGATGCAGTTTCAGGACAGAGGAGAAACAGAAAATAATGCAGTTTCAGGACTGATAAGAAAAAGTAAACAATGCCAGAAAATAAATAAAATAGTTATGTCAGGTAAAATTAAGACAATGCAGAACTCTGAAACTTAAAATGCCAAGAAACATACTTATCAATCACTGATATTTTTCCGGAATGTTTAAGAATCACACTGCAGCCAGAACACCAAGAGTTTCCAACAGTATATGGAAGAATTTACAGACAGAAACTATTTTTAAATCAGCAAGCCTTGAACTAATGAAATAAAAAAAACTGTTAAACCAGTTTTATAAACATCTCCTCAGGAATGTGGGGAAGAACTTTCAGGACAGATGAGAAATGGAAAACAATATAGTTTCAGGAAAAATGAAATACAGAAAACAATGCCAGAAAATATATAAAATAATTCATTCAGGCAAAATTAAGACAATGCCGAACTCTGAAAGTTAAAATGTAGTGAAATGTACTTATCAGTGATAAGTTTCCAGATTGTTTGAGAATCACACTGCAGCCAGAACACCTGGAGTTTCCAACAGTGTATGCAAGAATTTACAAGTAGAAACTATGTTTAAATCAGCAAGCCTTGAAGCAATCAGATAACAAGAAAGCTGTTAGACCACTTTTATAAACTTCACCACAGGAATAAGAAGGAAGCAGTTTCAGGCCAAATGAGAAACATAAAAATGTGTCAACAATATATAAAATAATTCAGTCAGGCAAAATTAAGACAAAGCCAAACTCTGAAAGGTTAAAATGTCGTGATATATACTTATCAATCAGCAATATATTTCCAGATTGTTTGAGAATCACACTGCAGCCAGATAACCAGGAGTTTCAGACAGTGCATGCAGGAAGTTATAAATAGAAACTATTTTTAAATCAGCAAGCCTTGAAGCAACTAGATAACACAAGCTTTTAGACCACTTTTATAAACTTCACCACAGGAATAAGAAGGAAGCTGTTTCAGGACAGATGAGAAACAGAAAAAAATGCAGTTTGAGGACAGATGAGAAACAGAAAACAAAGACTGAAAATATATAAAATAATTCAGTCAGGCAAAATTAAGACAATGCAGAACTCTGAAAGTTAAAATTCCAAGAAATATACTTATCAATCAGCTATATATTTCCAGATTGTTTTAGCATCACAGGGGAGCCAGAGCACCAAGAGTTTAAAACAGTGTTTGTAAGAATTTACAGAGAGAAACTATTTTTAAATCTGGACGCCTTGAAGCAATCAGATAACACAAACGCTGTTAGACCAGTTTTATAAACTTCACCACAGGAATAGGAAGGAAGCAGTTTCAGGACAGATGAAAAATGGAAAACCATGCAGTTTCAGGAGAGATGAGAAACAGAAAACAATGCCAGAAATTATATAACATAATTCAATCAGCCAAAATTAAGACAATGCAGAACTCTGAAAGGTTAAAATGCCGAGAAATATACTTATTAATCACCGATATATTTTCAGATTGAGAATCACACTGCAGCCAGAAAACAAGGAGTTTCCAAAAGTGTATGCAGGAATTTACATACAGAAAGTATTTTTAAATCAGCAAGCCTTTAAGTAATAAGATAACACAAAAGCTATCAGACCAGTTTTATAAACTTCACCAAAGTAATAGGGGGGAAGCCATTTCAGGACATATGAAAATCAGAAAACAATGCAGTTTCAGGACAGATGTGAAACAGAAAACAATGCCAAAAAATATATAAAAAATTCCGTCAGCCAAAAATTAAGACACTGCAAAACTCTGAAAGGTTAAAATGCCAAGAAATATACTTATCAATCAGCTGTATATTTCCAGATTGTATGAGAATGACACTGCAGCTAGAAAACCAGGAGTTTCCAACAGTTTGTGCAGGAATTTACAAACAGAAACTATTTTTAAATCAGAAAGCATTGAAGCATTCAGATAACTCAAAAGCTGTTAGACCAGTTTTATAAACTTCACCACAGGAATAGGAGGGAAGCAGTTTCAGGACAGATGAGAAACAGAAAACAATGCAGTATTGTAACATATGAGAAACAGAAAACAATGCCAGAAAATATATAAAATAATTCAGTCAGGCAAAATTAAGAAGAAGCAGAACACTAAAAGGTTAAAATGCCAAGAAACTCACTTATCAATCAGCAATATATTTCCAGATTGTTTGTGAATCACACTGCAGCCAGAACACCAGGAGTTTCCACCAGTGTATGCAGGAATTTACAAACAGAAAGTATTTTTAAATCAGCAACACATGAAGCAATCAGATAACACAAAAGCTGTTACACCAGTTTTATAAACTTCACCAGAGGAATAAGGGAGAAGCAGTTTCAGGAAAGATGAGCAAAAGAATACAATGCCAGAAAATATATAAAATAATTCAGTCAGGCAACATTAAGACAATGTAGAACTCTGAAAGGTTTAAATGCAAAGAAATATACTTATCAATCAGCGACATATTTCCAGATTGTTTGAGAATCACACTGCAGCCAGAACACCAGGAGTTTCCAAAAGTGTACGCAGGAATTTACAAACAGAAACTATTATTAAATCAGCAAACCTTGAAGCAAAAAGATAACACAAAAGCTGTTAGACCAGTTTTATAAACATCACCACAGGAATAGAGGGATGCAGTTTTTAGACAAATGAGAAACAGAAAACAACGCAGTTTCAGGACAGATGCGAAAAAGAAAATGCCAGAAAATATATAAAATAATTCAGTCAGGCAAAACTAAGACAATTCAAGACTCTGAAAGGTTAAAATGCCAAAAACTATATTTATCAATCAGGAATATATTTTCAGATTGTTTGAGAATTACATTGCAGTGAGAACACCAGCAGTTTCCAACAGTGTATGCAGGAATTTACAGACAGAATCTATTTTTAAATCAGCAAGCCTTGAAGGAATGAGATAAAAAAAGCTATTAGACCAGTTTTATAAACGTCATCTCAGGAATGGGGGAAGCATTTCAGGACAGATGAGAAATGAAAAACAATGCAGTTTCAGGAATGATGAGAAACAGAAAACAATGCCAAAAAATATATAAAATAATTCAGTCAGGCAAAATTAAGACAATGAAATTTACTTATAAATCAGTGATAAGTTTCCATATTGTTTGAGAATCAAACTGCAGCCAGAACACCAGGAGTTTCCAGCAGTGTATGCAAGAATTTGCAAGTAAAAACTATGTATAAATCAGCAAGCCTTGAAGCAATCAGATAACAAAGAAGCTGTTAGACCACTTTTATAAACTTCACCACAGTAATAAGAAGGAAGTAGCTTCAGGACAAATGAGAAACATAAAACAGTGTCAAAAATATATAAAATAATTCAGTCAGGTAAAATTAAGACAATGCAGAACTCTAAAGGGTAAAATGCCAAGAATCATACTTATCAATCAATGATATATTTCCAGATTGTTTGAGAATCACAGAAGAGGTATAAAAACAGGAGTTTCCAACAGTGTATGCAGAAGTTTGCAAATAGAAACTATTTTAAAATCTGCAAGCCTTGAGGCAATCTCAATTTGAGGCATTGTTGAGAAACAGAAAACAATGCCAGAAAATATATAAAATAATTCAGTCAGGCAAAATTAAGACAAAGCAGAAATCTGAAAGGTTAAAATGCCATGAAATATACTTATCAATCGGCAATATATTTCCAGATTGTTTAACAATGACACTACAGCCAGAACACCAGGAGTTTCCAACACTGTATGCAGGAATTTAAAAGCAAACTATTTTTAAATCAATAAGCCTTGAAGCAATCCGATAACATAAAAGTTGTTAGACCAGTGTTATAAACTTCACCACAGGAATAGGGGGGAAGCAGTTTCAAGACAGATGAAAAACAGAAAACAATGCAGTTTCAGGACAGATGGGAAACAGAAAACAATGCCAGAAAATATATAAAATAATTCAGTCAGGCAAAATTAAGATGATGCATAACTCTAAAAAGTTAAAATGCCAAGAAATGTACTTATCAATCAGCAATATATTTCCAGATTGAGAATCACACTGCAGCCATAACACCTGGAGTTACTAACAGTGTATGCAGGAACTTACAAACAGAAACTATTTTTATATCAGCAAGCCTTAAAGCAAACAATTAAAACAAAAGCAGTTAGACCAGTTTTATAAACTTCACCAGAGGAATAGGGTGGAAGCAGATTCAGAACATATGAGAAACAGAAAACAATGCAGTTTCAGGAAAGATGAGAAACAGAAAACAACGCCATAAAATATGTAAACTAATTCAGTCAGGTAAAATTAAGACAATGCAGAACTCTGCAAGTTAAAGTGCCAAGAAACATACTTATCAGTGATATTTTTCCAGATTGTTTAAGAATCACAATGCAACCAGAGTTTAAAACAGTGTTTGTAGGAATTTACAGAGAGAAACTATTTTTAAATCTGGAAGCCTTGAAGCAATCAGATAACACAAAAGCTGTTAGACCAGTTTTATAAACTTCACCGCAGGAATAGGAGGGAAGCAGTTTTAGGACAGATGAGAAACGGAAAACAATGCAGTCTCAAAAGAGATGAGAAACAGAAAACAGTGCCAGAAATTATATAACATAATTCAATCAGGCAAAATTAAGACAATGCAGAACTCTGAAAGGTTAAAATGCCAAAGAAATATACTTATCAATCACCGATATATTTTCAGATGGTTTGAGAATCACACTGCAGCCAGAACACAAGGAGTTTCCAAAAGTGTATGCAGGATTTTTCATACAGAAATTATTTTTAAATCAGCAAGCCTTGAAGCAATAAGATAACACAAAGGCTATCAGATCAGTTTTATAAACTTCACCAATGTAATAGGACATATGAAAAACAGAAAACAATGCAGTTTCAGGACAGATGAGAAACAGAAAACAATGCCAAAAATTATATAAAAAATTCAGTCAGGCAAAATTAAGACAATGTAAAACTCTGAAAGGTTAAAATGCCAAGAAATAAACTTATCAATCAGTGGTATATTTCCAGGTTGTTTGAGAATGACACTGCAGCCAGAAAAGCAGGAGATTGCAACAGTGTATGCAGGTATTTATGAACAGAAACTATTTTTAAATCAGAAAGTACTGAAGCAATCAGATAACTCAAAAGCTGTTACACCAGTTTTATAAACTTCATCACAGGAATACGAGGAAAGAGATTCAGGACAGATGAGAAACAGAAAACAATACACTTCCATAAGAGATGAGAAACAGAAAACAATGCCAGAAGATATATAAAATAATTCAGTCAGGCAAAATTAAGACGCTGCAGAATTCTAAAAGTTAAAAATGCCAAGAAATGTACTTATTTATCTGCAATATATTTCCAGATTGTTTGAGAATCACACTGCAGCCAGAACACCAGGAGTTTCCAACAGTGTATGCAGGAATTTACAAACAGAAACTATTTTTAAATCAGCAAGCCTTGAAGGAATCAGATAACACAAAAGCTGTTAGACCAGTTTTATAAATTTCACCACAGGAATAAGGGAAGCAGTTTCAGGACAGATGAGAAACAGAAAACAATGCCAGAAAATATGTAAAATAATTCAGTTAGGCGAAATTAAGACAATGCAGAACTCTGAAATGTTAAAATGCCAAGAAATATACTTATCAATCAGCACTATATTTCTAGATTGTTTGAGAATCACACTGCAGCCAGAATACCAGGAGTTTCCAACAGTGTATGCAGGAATTTACAAACAGAAACTATTTTTAAATCATCAAGCCTTGAAGCAATCAGATAACACAAAAGCTGTTAGACCAGTTTTATAAACGTCACCATAGGAATAGGGGGAAGCACTTTCATGACAGATGAGAAACAGAAAACAATGCAGTTTCAGGACAGATGAGAAACAGAAAACAATGCTAGAAAATATAAAAAATAATTCAGTCAGGCAAAATTAAGACAATGCAGAACTCTGAAAGGTTAAAATGCCAAGAAATATACTTATCAATCAGTGATATATTTCCAGATTGTTTGAGAATCACACTGCAGCCAGAACACCAGGAGTTTCCAACAGTGTATGCAGGAATTTACAAACAGAAACTATTTTTAAATCAGCAAGCCTTGAAGCAATCAGATAACACAAAAGCTGTTAGACTAGTTTTATAAACTTCACCACAGGAATAGGGGAAGCAGTTTCAGGACAGATGAGAAACAGAAAACAATGCAGTTTCAGGACAGATGAGAAACAGAAAACAATGCCAGAAAATATATAAAATAATTCAGTCAGGCAAAATTAAGACAATGCAGAACTCTGAAAGGTTAAAATGCCAAGAAATATACTTATCAATCAGCAATATATTTCCAGATTGTTTGAGAATCACACTGCAGCCAGAACACCAGGAGTTTCCAACAGTGTATGCAGGAATTTACAAACAGAAACTATTTTTAAATCAGCAAGCCTTGAAGCAATCAGATAACACAAAAGCTGTTAGACCAGTTTTATAAACTTCACCACAGGAATAGGGGGAGCAGTTTCAGGACAGATGAGAAACAGAAAACAATGCCAGAAAATATGTAAAATAATTCAGTCAGATAAAATTAAGACAATGCAGAACTCTGAAAGTTAAAATGCCAAGAACCATACTTATCAGTCAGTGATATTTTTTCCAGATTGTTTAAGAATCACGCTGCAGCCAGAGCACCAAGGGTTTCCAACAGTGTATTTAGGAATTTGCAGACAGAAACTATTTTTAAATCAGCAAGCCTTGAAGCAATGAGATAAAAACAAGCTATTAGACCAGTTTTATAAACGTCACCTCAGGTCCTCAGCATTTTCAGGACTGATGTGAAATGGAAAACAATGCAGTTTCAGGAAAGATGAGAAACAGAAAACAATGCCAGAAAATATATAAAATAATTCAGTCAGACAAAATTAAGACAATGCAGAACTCTGAAAGGTTAAAATGCCAAGAAATATACTTATCAATCAGTGATATATTTCCAGATTGTTTGAGAATCACACTGCAGCCAGAACACCAGGAGTTTCCAACAGTGTATGCAGGAATTTACAAACAGAAACTATTTTTAAATCAGCAAGCCTTGAAGCAATCAGATAACACAAAAGCTGTTAGACCAGTTTTATAAACTTCACCACAGGAATAGGGGGTAAGCAGTTTCAGGACAGATGAGAAACAGAAAACAATGCCAGAAAATATATAAAATAATTCAGTCAGGCAAAATTAAGACAATGCAGAACTCTGAAAGGTTAAAATGCCAAGAAATATACTTATCAATCAGAGATATATTTCCAGATTGTTTGAGAATCACACTGCAGCCAGAACACCAGGAGATTCCAACAGTGTATGCAGGAATTTACAAACAGAAACTATTTTTAAATCAGCAAGCCTTGAAGCAATCAGATAACACAAAAGCTGTTAGACCAGTTTTTTAAACTTCACCACAGGAATAGGAAGGAAGCAGTTTCAAGACAGATGAGAAACAGAAAACAATGCCAGAAAATATATAAAATAATTCAGTCAGGCAAAATTAAGACAATGCAGAACTCTGAAAGGTTAAAATGCCAAGAAATATACTTATCAATCAGCGATATATTTCCAGATTGTTTGAGAATCACACTGCAGCCAGAACACCAGGAGTTTCCAACAGTGTATGCAGGAATTTGCAAACAAAAACTATTTTTAAATCAGCAAGCTTTGAGGCAATCAGATAACACAAAATTTGTTAGACCAGTTTTATAAACTTCACCACAGGAGTAGGAGGGAAGCAGTTTCAGGACAGATGAGAAACAGAAAACAATGCAGTTTCAGGACAGATGAGAAACAGAAAACAATGCCAGAAAATATATAAAATAATTAAGTCAGGCAAAATTAAGACAATGCAGAACTCTGAAAGGTTAAAATGCCAAGAAATATACTTATCAATCAGAGATATATTTCCAGATTGTTTGACAATCACACTGCAGCGAGAACACCAGGACTTTCCAACAGTATATGCAGCAATTTACAAATAGAAACATTTTTTTAAATCAGAAAGCCTCGAAGACATCAGATAACACAAAAGCTGTTAGACCAGTTTTATAAACTTCACCACAGCAACAGGAGTTTCAGGACCGATGAGAAACTGAAAACAATGCAGTTTCAGGACAGATGAGAAACAGAAAACAATGCCAGAAAATATATAAAATAATTTAGTCAGGCAAAATTAAGACAATGCAGATCTCTGAAAGTTTAAAATGCCAAGAAATAAACTTATCAATCAGCGATATATTTCCAGATTGTTTGAGAATCACACTGCAGCCAGAACACCAGGAGTTTCCAACAGTGTATGCAGGAATTTACAAACAGAAACTATTTTTAAATCAGCAAGCCTTGAAGCAATCAGATAACACAAAAGCTGTTAGACCAGTTTTATAAACTTCACCACAGGAATAGGGGGAAGCAGTTTCAGGACAGATGAGAAACAGAAAACAATGCCAGAAAATATATAAAATAATTCAGTCAGGCAAAATTAAGACAATGCAGAACTCTGAAAGGTTAAAATGCCAAGAAATATACTTATCAATCAGTGATATATTTCCAGATTGTTTGAGAATCACACTGCAGCCAGAACACCAGGAGTTTCCAACAGTGTATGCAGGAATTTACAAACAGAAACTATTTTTAAATCAGCAAGCCTTGAAGCAATCAGATAACACAAAAGCTGTTAGACCAGTTTTATAAACTTCACCACAGGAATAGGGAAGCAGTTTCAGGACAGATGAGAAACAGAAAACAATGCAGTTTCAGGACAGATGAGAAACAGAAAACAATGCCAGAAAATATATAAAATAATTCAGTCAGGCAAAATTAAGACAATGCAGAACTCTGAAAGGTTAAAATGCCAAGAAATATACTTATCAATCAGTGATATATTTCCAGATTGTTTGAGAATCACACTGCAGCCAGAACACCAGGAGTTTCCAACAGTGTATGCAGGAATTTACAAACAGAAACTATTTTTAAATCAGCAAGCCTTGAAGCAATCAGATAACACAAAAGCTGTTAGACCAGTTTTATAAACTTCACCACAGGAATAGGGGAAGCAGTTTCAGGACAGATGAGAAACAGAAAACAATGCAGTTTCAGGACAGATGAAAACAGAACACAATGCCAGAAAATATATAAAATAATTCAGTCAGGCAAAATTAAGACAATGCAGAACTCTGAAAGGTTAAAATGCCAAGAAATATACTTATCAATCAGCAATATATTTCCAGATTGTTTGAGAATCACACTGCAGCCAGAACACCAGGAGTTTCCAACAGTGTATGCAGGAATTTACAAACAGAAACTATTTTTAAATCAGCAAGCCTTGAAGCAATCAGATAACACAAAAGCTGTTAGACCAGTTTTATAAACTTCACCACAGGAATAGGGGGAAGCAGTTTCAGGACAGATGAGAAACAGAAAACAATGCAGTTTCAGGACAGATGAGAAACAGAAAACAATGCCAGAAAATATATAAAATAATTCAGTCAGGCAAAATTAAGACAATGCAGAACTCTGAAAGGTTAAAATGCCAAGAAATATACTTATCAATCAGCAATATATTTCCAGATTGTTTGAGAATCACACTGCAGCCAGAACACCAGGAGTTTCCAACAGTGTATGCAGGAATTTACAAACAGAAACTATTTTTAAATCAGCAAGCCTTGAAGCAATCAGATAACACAAAAGCTGTTAGACCAGTTTTATAAACTTCACCACAGGAATAGGGGGGAAGCAGTTTCAGGACAGATGAGAAACAGAAAACAATGCAGTTTCAGGACAGATGAGAAACAGAAAACAATGCCAGAAAATATATAAAATAATTCAGTCAGGCAAAATTAAGACAATGCAGAACTCTGAAAGGTTAAAATGCCAAGAAATATACTTATCAATCAGCGATATATTTCCAGATTGTTTGAGAATCACACTGCAGCCAGAACACCAGGAGTTTCCAACAGTGTATGCAGGAATTTACAAACAGAAACTATTTTTAAATCAGCAAGCCTTGAAGCAATCAGATAACACAAAAGCTGTTAGACCAGTTTTATAAACTTCACCACAGGAATAGGGGGAAGCAGTTTCAGGACAGATGAGAAACAGAAAACAATGCAGTTTCAGGACAGATGAGAAACAGAAAACAATGCCAGAAAATATATAAAATAATTCAGTCAGGCAAAATTAAGACAATGCAGAACTCTGAAAGGTTAAAATGCCAAGAAATATACTTATCAATCAGCAATATATTTCCAGATTGTTTGAGAATCACACTGCAGCCAGAACACCAGGAGTTTCCAACAGTGTATGCAGGAATTTACAAACAGAAACTATTTTTAAATCAGCAAGCCTTGAAGCAATCAGATAACACAAAAGCTGTTAGACCAGTTTTATAAACTTCACCACAGGAATAGGGGAAGCAGTTTCAGGACAGATGAGAAACAGAAAACAATGCAGTTTCAGGACAGATGAAAAACAGAAAACAATGCCAGAAAATATATAAAATAATTCAGTCAAGCAAAATTAAGACAATGCAGAACTCTGAAAGGTTAAAATGCCAAAAAATATACTTATCAATCAGCAATATATTTCCAGATTGTTTGAGAATCACACTGCAGCCAGAACACCAGGAGTTTCCAACAGTGTATGCAGGAATTTACAAACAGAAACTATTTTTAAATCAGCAAGCCTTGAAGCAATCAGATAACACAAAAGCTGTTAGACCAGTTTTATAAACTTCACCACAGGAATAGGGGGAAGCAGTTTCAGGACAGATGAGAAACAGAAAACAATGCAGTTTCAGGACAGATGAGAAACAGAAAACAATGCCAGAAAATATATAAAATAATTCAGTCAGGCAAAATTAAGACAATGCAGAACTCTGAAAGGTTAAAATGCCAAGAAATATACTTATCAATCAGCAATATATTTCCAGATTGTTTGAGAATCACACTGCAGCCAGAACACCAGGAGTTTCCAACAGTGTATGCAGGAATTTACAAACAGAAACTATTTTAAATCAGCAAGCCTTGAAGCAATCAGATAACACAAAAGCTGTTAGACCAGTTTTATAAACTTCACCACAGGAATAGGGGGAAGCAGTTTCAGGACAGATGAGAAACAGAAAACAATGCAGTTTCAGGACAGATGAGAAACAGAAAACAATGCCAGAAAATATATAAAATAATTCAGTCAGGCAAAATTAAGACAATGCAGAACTCTGAAAGGTTAAAATGCCAAGAAATATACTTATCAATCAGCAATATATTTCCAGATTGTTTGAGAATCACACTGCAGCCAGAACACCAGGAGTTTCCAACAGTGTATGCAGGAATTTACAAACAGAAACTATTTTTAAATCAGCAAGCCTTGAAGCAATCAGATAACACAAAAGCTGTTAGACCAGTTTTATAAACTTCACCACAGGAATAGGGGGAAGCAGTTTCAGGACAGATGAGAAACAGAAAACAATGCAGTTTCAGGACAGATGAAAAACAGAAAACAATGCCAGAAAATATATAAAATAATTCAGTCAGGCAAAATTAAGACAATGCAGAACTCTGAAAGGTTAAAATGCCAAGAAATATACTTATCAATCAGCAATATATTTCCAGATTGTTTGAGAATCACACTGCAGCCAGAACACCAGGAGTTTCCAACAGTGCCTGCAGGAATTTGCAAACAGAAACTATTTTAAATCAGCAAGCCATGAAGCAATTAGATAACACAAAAGCTGTTAGACCAGTTTTATAAACTTCACCACAGGAATAGGAGGGAAGCAGTTTCAGGACAGATGAGAAACAGAAAACAATGCAGTTTCAGGACAGATGAGAAACAGAAAACAATGCCAGAAAATATAAAAAATAATTCAGTCAGGGAAAATTAAGACAATGCAGAAATCTGAAAGATTAAAATGCCAAGAAATATAATTATCAATCAGCAGTAGATTTCCAGATTGAGAATCACACTGCAGCCAGAACACCAGAAGTTTCCAACAGTGTATGCAGGAATTTACAAACAGAAAATATTTTTAAATCAGCAAGCCTTGATGCAGTCAGATAACACAAAAGCTGTTAGACTGGTTTTATAAACTTCACCACAGGAATAGGGGGGAAGCAGTTTCAGGAGAGATGAGAAACAGAAAATAATGCAGTTTCAGGACAGATGAAAAAAAGAAAACAATGCCAGAAAATATATAAAATAATTCAGGCAGGCAAAATTAAGACAATGCAGAACTCTGAAAGGTTAAAATGCCAAGAAATATACTTATCAATCAGCTATATATTTCCAGATTGTTTGATAATCACACTGCAGACAGAACACCAGGAGTTTCCAACAGTGTATGGTGGAATTTACAAACAGAAACTATTTTTAAATCAGCAAGCCTTGAAGGAACCAGATAACATGAAAGCTGTTAGACCAGTTTTATAAACTTTACCACAGGAATAGGGGGGGAACGCAATTTCAGGACAGATGAGAAATCGAAAACAATGCAGTTTCAGCACAGATGGGAAACAGAAAACAATGCCAGAAAATACATAAAATAATTTAGTCAGGCAAAATTAAGACAATGGAGAAATCTGAATGCTTAAAATGATAAGAAATATACTTATCAATCAGTGATATATTTCCGGATTGTTTGAGAATCACACTGCAGCCAGAAAACCAGGAGTTTCCAAAACTGTATGCAGGAATTTACAAACAGAAACTATTTTTAAATCAGCAAGCCTTGAAGCAATCAGATAACACAAAAGCTGTTAGACCAGTTTTATAAACTTCACCACAGGAATATGGGGAAGCAGTTTCAGGACAGATGAGAAACAGAAAACAATGCAGTTTCAGGACAGATGAGAAACAGAAAACAATGCCAGAAAATATATAAAATAATTCAGTCAGGCAAAATTAAGACAATGCAGAACTCTGAAAGGTTAAAATGCCAAGAAATATACTTATCAATCAGCGATATATTTCCAGATTGTTTGAGAATCACACTGCAGCCAGAACACCAGGAGTTTCCAACAGTGTATGCAGGAATTTACAAACAGAAACTATTTTTAAATCAGCAAGCCTTGAAGCAATCAGATAACACAAAAGTTGTTATACCAGTTTTATAAACTTCACCACAGGAATAGGGAAGAAGCACTTTCACGACTGATTAGAAAGCAGTTTCAAGACAGATGAGAAACAGAAAACAATGTTAGAAAATATAAAAAATAATTCAGTCAGGCAAAATTAAGACAATGCAGAACTCTGAAAGGTTAAAATGCCAAGAAATATACGTATCAATCAGAGATATATTTCCAGATTGTGTGAGAATCTCACTGCAGGCAGAACACCAGGAGTTTCCATCAGTGCATGCAGGAATTTGAAAACAGAAACTATTTTTAAATCAGCAAGCCTTGAAGCAATCAGATAACACAAAAGCTGTTAGACCAGTTTTATAAACTTCACCACAGGAATAGGGTGGAAGCAGTTTCAGGACAGATGAGAAACAGAAAACAATGCAGTTTCAGGACAGATGAGAAACAGAAAATAATGCCAGAAAATATATAAAATAATTCAGTCAGGCAAAATTAAGACAATGCAGAACTCTGAAAGGTTAAAATGCCAAGAAATATACTTATCAATCAGCGATATATTTCCAGATTGTTTGAGAATCACACTGCAGCCAGAACACCAGGAGTTTCCAACAGTGTATGCAGGAATTTACAAACAGAAACTATTTTTAAATCAGCAAGCCTTGAAGCAATGAGATAACACAAAAGCTGTTAGACCAGTTTTATAAACTTCACCACAGGAATAAGGGGGAAGCAGTTTCAGGACAGATGAGAAACAGAAATAATGCAGTTTCAGGACAGATCAGAAACAGAAAACAATGCCAGAAAATATATAAAATAGTTAAGTCAGGAAAAATGTAGACAATGCAGAAGTCTGAAAGATTAAAATGCCAAGAAATATACTTATCAATCAGAGATATATTTACAGATTGTTTGAGAATCACACTGCAGCCAAAATACCAGGTGTTTCCAACACTGTATGCAGGAATTTACAAATAGAAAATATTTTTAAATCAGCAAGCCTTGATGCAGTCAGATAACACAAAAGCTGTTACACAGGTTTTATAAATTTCACCACAGGAATATGGGGAAGCAGTTTCAGGACAGACGAGCAACAGAAAACAATGCAGTTTCAGGACAGATGAAAAACAGAAAACAATGCCAGAAAATAGATAAAATAATTCAGTGAAGCAAAATAAGACAATGCAGAACTCTGAAAGGTTAAAATGCCAAGAAATATACTTATCAATCAGCGATATATTTCCAGATTGTTTGAGAATCACACTGCAGCCAGAACACCAGGAGTTTCCAACAGTGTATGCAGGAATTTACAAACAGAAACTATTTTTAAATCAGCAAGCCCTAAAGCAGTGAGATAACACAAAAGCTGTTAGACTAGTTTTATAAACTTCACCACAGGAATAGGGGGAAGCAGTTTCAGGACAGATGAGAAACAGAAAACAATGCAGTTTCAGGACAGATGAAAAACAGAAAACAATGCCAGAAAATATATAAAATAATTCAGTCAGGCAAAATTAAGACAATGCAGAACTCAGAAAGGATAATATGCCAAGAAATAAACTTATCAATCAGCAATATATTTCCAGATTGTTTGAGAATTACACTGCAGCCAGAGCACCACGAGTTTACAACAGTGTATGCAGGAATTTACAAACAGAAACTGTTTTTAAATTAGCAAGCCATGATGCAATGGGATAACACAAAAGCTGTTAGACCAGTTTTATAAACTTCACCACAGGAAAAGGGGATGCAGTTACAGGACAGATAAGAAACAGAAAACAATGCAGATTCAGGACAGATGAGAAACTGAATAAAATGCTAGAAATTATATAAAATAATTCAGTCAGGCAAAATTAAGGCAATGCAGAACTCTGAAAGGTTAAAATGCCAAGAAATATACTTATCAATCAGTGATATATTTCCAGATTGTTTGAGAATCACACTACAGCCAGAACACCAGGAGTTTCCAACAGTGTATGCAGGAATTTACAAACAGAAACTATTTTTAAATCAGCAAGCCTTGAAGCAATGAGATAACACAAAAGCTGTTAGACCAGTTTTATAAACTTCACCACAGGAATAGGGGGGAATCAGAGAAACAGAAAACAATGCAAGAAAATATATAACATAATTCAGTCAGGCAAAATTAAGACAATGCAGAACTCTGAAAGGTTAAAATGCCAAGAAATAAACTCATCAATCAGCGATATATTTCCAGATTGTTTGAGAATCACACTGTGCCAGAACACCAGGAATTTCCAACACTTTATGCAGGAATTTACAAACAGAAACTGATTTTAAATTAGCAAGCTATGAAGCAAAGGCATAACGCAAAAGCTGTTAGACCAGTTATATAAACTTCACCACTGGAAAAGGGGGGATGCAGTTTCAGGACATATAAGAAACAGAAAACAATGCAGATTTAGGACAGATGAGAAACACAAAACTAAGCCAAAAAAAATACAAAATAATTCAGTCAGGCAAAATTAAGACAATGCAGAACTCAGAAAGGTTAAAATGCCAAAAAATATACGTATCAATGAATGATATATTTCCTAATTGTTTGGAATTCACACTGCAGCCAGAACACCAGGAGTTTCCAACAGTGTATGCAGGAATTTACAAACAGAAACTATTTCTAAATCAGCAAGCCTTGCAGCAATCAGATAACACAAAAGCTGACAGACCAGTTTTATAAACTTCACCACAGGAGTTGGGGGGAAGCCATTTCAGGACAGATGAGAAACAGAAAACAATGTAGTTTCAGGACAGATGAAAAACACAAAACAATGTCAGAAAATATGTAAAATAATTCAGTCAGCTAAAATTTAGACAATGCTGAACTCTGAAAGTTAAAATGCCAAGAAATATACTTATCGATTAGCAATATACTTTCAGATTGTTGGTGAATCACACTGCAGCCAGAACACTAGGAGTTTCCAACAGTGTATTTAGGAATTTACAAACAGAAACTATTTAAAATCAGCAAACATTGAAGCAATCAGATAACACAAAAGCTGTTAGACCAGTTTTATAAACTTCACCACATGAATAGGGGTGAAGCAGATTCAGGATAGATAAGAAATGGAAAACAATGCAGTTTCAAGACAGATGATAAACAGAAAACAGTGCCAGAAATGATAGAAAATAATTCAGTCAGGCAAAATGAAGGCAATGCAGAACTCTGAAAGGTTAAAATGCTATTAAATGTACTTATCAATCAGCAATATGTTTCTAGATTGTTTGAGAATCACACTGCAGGCAGAATACCAAGAGTTTCCAACAGTGTATGCAGGAATTTAAAAACAGAAACTGTTTTTAAATTAGCAAGCTATGAAGCAATGGGATAACACAAAAACTCTTAGACCAGTTTTATAAACTTCACCACTGGAAAAGGGGGGGGGGTGCAGTTTCAGGACATATAAGAAACAGAAAACAATGCAGATTCAGGACAGATGAGGAGCAGAAAACTATGCCAGAAAATATATAAAATATTTCAGTCAGGCAAAATTAAGACAACGCAGAACTCAGAAAGGTTAAAATGACAAAAAATATACTTAATAAGCGATATACTTCCTAATTGTTTGGGATTCACACTGCAGCCAGAACACCAGGAGTTTCCAACAGTGTATGTAAGAATTTACAAGAAGAAACTATTTTTAAATCAGCAAGCCTTGAAGCAATCAGATAACCAAAAAGCTTTTAGACCAGATTTAAAAACTTCACCAGAGGAAGCAGTGGTGAAGCAGTTTCAGGACAGATGAGAAACAGAAAACAATGCAGATTCAGGAGAGATGAGAAAAAGAAAAATATGCCAGAAAATATATAACATAATTCAGTCAGGCAAAATTAGCACAATGCAGAAGTCAGAAAGGTTAAAATGCAAAGAAATATACTTATCAAACAGCGATATATTTCCAGATTGTTTGAGAATCACACTGCAGCCAGAACACCAGGAGTTTCCAACAGTTTATGCAGGAATTTACAAACAGAAACTATTTTTAAATCAGCAAGCCTTGAGGCAATGAGATAACACAAAAGCTGTTAGAACAATTGTATAAACTTCACCACAGGAATAGAATGTAAATAGTTTCAGGACAGATGCAAATTAGTAAACAATGCAGTTTCAGGACAGATAAAAAACAGAATAAAATGCCAGAAATTATATAAAATAATTCAGTCAGGCAAAATTAAGACAATGCAGAACTCTGAAAGGTTAAAATGCTATGAAATGTTCTTATCAATCAGCAATATGTTTCCAGATTGTATGAGACTCACACTGCAGCCAGAACACCTGGAGTTTCCAGCAGTTTATGCAGGAACTTAGAAACAGAAACTATTTTTAAATCAGCAAGCCTTGAGGCAATGAGATAACACAAAAGCTGTTAGAACAATTGTATAAACTTCACCACAGGAATAGAAGGTAAGCAGTTTCAGGACAGATGCAAATTAGAAAACAATGCAGTTTCAGGACAGATGAAAAACAGAATAAAATGCCAGAAATTATATAAAACAATTCAGTCAGGCAAAATTAAGACAATGCAGAACTCTGAAAGATTAAAATGCTATGAAATGTTCTTATCAATCAGCAATATGTTTCCAGATTGTTTGAGACTCACACTGCAGCCAGAACACCTGGAGTTTCCAGCAGTGTATGCAGGAACTTAGAAACAGAAACTATTTTTAAATCAGCAAGCCTTGAGGCAATGAGATAACACAAATGCTGTTAGAGCAATTTTATAAACTTCACCACAGGAATAAGGGGGATGCATTTTCAGGACAGATGCGAATCAGAAAACAATGCAGTTTCAGGACAGATGAAAAACAGAAAAAAATGCCAGAAAATATATAAGGTAATTCAGTCAGGCAAAATTAAGACAATGCAGAACTTTGAAAGGTTAATATGCCAAGAAATTTACTTATCAATCAGCGATATATTTCCAGTTTGTTTGAGAATCACACTGCAGGCAGAACACCAGGAATTTCCAACAGTGTATGCAGGAATTTACAAACAGAAACTGTTTTTAAATTAGCAAGCTATGAAGAAAAGGGATAACACAAAAGCTGTTAGACCAGTTATATAAACTTCACCACTGGAAAGGGGGGGTGCAGTTTCAGGACATATAAGAAACAGAAAACAATGCAGATTCAGGACAGATGAGAAACAGAAAACTATGCCAAAAATATATAAAATAATTCAGTCAGGCAAAACTAAGACAATGCAGAACTCAGAAAGGTTAAAATGCCAAACAATATACGTATCAATGAGAGATATATTTCCTAATTGTATGTGATTCACACTGCATCCAGAACACCAGGAGTTTCCAAAAGTGTATGCAGGAATTTACAAATAGAAACTATTTCTAAATCAGCAAGCCCTGAATAAATCAGATAACACAAAAGCTGACAGACCAGTTTTATAAACTTCACCACAGGAGTTGGGGGGAAGCCATTTAAGGACAGATGAGAAACAGAAAACAATGTAGTTTCAGGACAGATGAAAAACACCAATGTCAGAAAATATGTAAAAGAATTCAGTCAGGTAAAATTAAGACAATGCTGAACTCTGAAAGTTAAAATGCCAGGAAATATACTTATCATTTAGCCATATACTTCCAGATTGTTGGTGAATCACATTGCAGCCAGAACACCAGGAGTTTCCAACAGTGTATTTAGGAATTTACAAACAGAAACTATTTTAAATCAGCAAGCATTGACGAAATTAGATAACACAAAAGCTGTTAGACCAGTTTTATAAACTTCACCACAGGAATAGGGGGGAAGCAGTTTCAGAATAGATAAGAATTGGAAAACAATGCAGTTTCAAGACAGATGAGACACAGAAAAGAATGCCAGAAATTATATAAAATAATTCAGTTAGGCAAAATGAAGACAATGCAGAACTCTGAAAGGTTAAAATGCTATGAAATGTACTTATCAATCAGCAATATGCTTCCAGATTGTTTAAGAAATACACTGCAGGCAGAACACCAGGAATTTCTAACAGTGAATGTAGGAATTTACAAACAGAAACGTTTTTAAATTAGCAAGCTATGAAGCAAAGGGATAAAACAAAAGCTGCTAGACCAGTTTTATAAACTTCACCACCGGGAAAGGGGGAAGCAGTTTCAGGACAGATGAGAAACAGAAAACAATGCAGTTTCAGGACAGACGAGAAACAGAATAAATAGCCAGAAATTATATAAAATAATTCAGACAGGCAAAATTAAAACAACGCAGAACTCTTGAAAGGTTAATATGCCAAGAAATTTACTTATCAATCAGCAATATATTTCCAGATTGTTTGAGAATCACACTGCAGGCAGAACACCAGGAATTTCCAACAGTGTATGAAGGAATTTACAAACAGAAACTATTTTTAAATTAGCAAGCTATGAAGCAAAGGGATAACACAAAAGCTGTTAGACAAGTTTTATAAACGTCACCAAAGGAAAAGGGGAGAAGCAGTTTCAGGACAGATGAGAAACAGAAAACAATGCAGATTCAGGACAGATGAGAAAGAGAAAACTATGCCAGAAAAATATATAAAATAATTCAGTCAGGCAAAAAGTAAGACTATGCAGAACTCAGAAAGGTTAAAATGCCAAGAAATATACTTATCAATCAGCTATATATTTCCAGATTGTTTGATAATCACACTGCAGCCAGAACACCAGGAGTTTCCAACAGTGTATGCAGGAATTTACAAACAGAAACTATTTTTAAATCAGCAACCTTTGAAGCAATGAGCTAACACAAAAGCTGTTAGACCAGTTTTATAAACTTCACCACCGGAAAAGGGGGGAAATGCAGTTCAGGACAGATACGAAACAAAAAAAAATGCAGATTCAGGACAGATGAGAAGCAGAAAACTATGCCAGAAAATATATAAAATAATTCAGTCAGGCAAAATTGTTTGGGATTCACACTGCAGCCAGAACACCAGGAGTTTCCAACAGTGTATTTAGGAATTTACAAAGAGAAACTATTTTAAATCAGCAAGCATTGAAGAAAGCAGATAACACAAAAGCTGTTAGACCAGTTTTATAAACTTCACCATAGGAATAGGGGGGAAGCAGTTTCAGGATAGATAAGAAATGGAAAACAATGCAGTTTCAAGACAGATGAGAAACAGAAAACAATGCCAGATATTATATAAAATAATTCAGTCAGGCAAAATGAAGACAATGCAGAACTCTGAAAGGTTAAAATGCTATGAAATGTACTTATCAATCAGCTATATGTTTCCAGATTGTTTGAGAAATACACTGCAGGCAGAACACCAGGAATTTCCAACAGTGAATGCAGGAATTTACAAACAGAAACTGTTTTTAAATTAGAAAGCTATGAAGCAAAGGGATAACACAAAAGCTGTTAGACCAGTTTTATAAACTTCACCACCGGGAAAGGGGGGATGCAGTTTCAGGACAAATAGAAAACAATGCAGATTCAGGACAGATGAGAAACAGAAAACTATGCCAGAAAATATATAAAATAATGCAGTCAGGCAAAATTAAGACAATGCAGAACTCAGAAAGGTTAAAATGTTAAAAAATATACTTATCAATGAGCGGTATATTTCCTAATTGTTTGGGATTCACACTGCAGCAAGAACACCAGGAGTTTCCAACAGTGTATGCAGGAATTTACAAACAGAAACTATTTCTAATTCAGCAAGCCTTGAAGCAATCAGGTAACACAAAAGCTGTCAGACCACTTTTATAAACTTCAACACAGGAGTTGGGGGTAGCCGTTTCAGGACACATGAGAAACAGAAAACAATGTAGTTTCAGGACAGATGAAAAAGAGAAAATGTCAGAAAATATGTAAAATAATTCAGTCAGGTAAAATTAAGACAATGCTGAACTCTGAAAGTTAAAATGCCAAGAAATATGCTTATTACTTAGCGATAAACTTACAGATTGCTGGTGAATCACTCTGGAGTCAGAACACCAGGAGTTTCCAACAGTGTATGTTGGAATTTACAAACAGGAACTATTTTTATATCAGCAAGCCTTGAAGCAATCACATAACACAAAAGCTGGTAGACCAGTTTTATAAACTTCACCACAGGAAAAGGGGGGAAGCAGTTTCAGGACAGATAAGAAATGGAAACAATGCAGTTTCAAGACAGATAAGAAACAGAATAAAATGCCAGAAATTATATAAAATAATTTATACAGGCAAAATTAAAACAATGCAGAACTCTGAAAGGTTAATATGCCAAGAAATTTACTTATCAATCAGTGATATATTTCCAGATTGTTTGAGAATCACACTGCAGGCAGAACACCAGGAATTTCCAACAGTGTATGAATGAATTTACTAACAGAAACTGTTTTTAAATTAGCAAGCTATGAAGCAAAGGGATAACACAAAAGCTGTTTGACAAGTTTTATAAACTTCACCAAAGGAATAGGGGAGAAGCAGTTTCAGGACAGATGAGAAACAGAAAACAATGCAGATTCAGGACAGATGAGAAAGAGAAAACTAAACCAGAAAAATATATAAAATAATTCCATCAGGTAAAAAGTAAGACAATGCAGAACTCAGAAAGGTTAAAATGCCAAGAAATATACTTATCAATCAGCAATGTATTTCCAGATTGTTTGATAATCACACTGCAGCCAGAACACCAGGAGTTTCCAACAGTGTATGCAGGAATTTACGAACAGAAACTATTTTTAAATCTGCAACCTTTGAAGCAATGAGCTAACACAAAAGCTGTTAGACCAGTTTTATAAACTTCACCACCGGAAAAGGGGGGAAGCAGTTTCAGGACAGATAAGAAACAGAAAACAATGCAGATTCAGGACAGATGAGAAACAGAAAACTATGCCAGAAAATATATAAAATAATTCAGAAGGGCAAACTTAAGACAATGCAGAACTCAGAAATGTTAAAATGGCAAAAAATATACTTATTAATGAGTGATATACTTCCTAATTGTTTGGGATTCACACTGCAGCCAAAACACCAGGAGTTTCCAACAGTGTATGTAAGAATTTACACATAGAAATTATTTTTAAATCAGCAAGCCTTGAAGCAATCAGGTAACCAAAAAGTTTTTAGACCAGATTTATAAACTTCACCACAGGAATAGTTGGGAAGCAGTTTCAGGTCAGAAGAGAAACAGAAAACAGTGCAGATTCGGGACAGATGAAAAACAGAAAACTATGCCAGAAAATATATAACATAATTCAGTCAGGCAAAATTAAGGCAATGCAGAACTCTGAAAGGTTAAAATGCCTAGAAATATACTTATCAATCAGCAATATATTTCCAGATTGTTTGAGAATCACACTTCAGCCGGAACACCAGGAGTTTCCAACAGTGTATGCAGGAATTTACAAACAGAAACTATTTTTAAATCAGCAAGCCTTGAGGCAATGAGATAACACAAAAGCTGTCAGAGCAATTTTATAAACTTCACCACAGGAATAGAGGGGAAGCAGTTTCAGGACAGATGCGAAATAGAAAACAATGCAGTTTCACGACAGATGAAAAACAGAAAAAAATGCCAGAAAATATATAAAATAATTCAGTCAGGCAAAATTAAGACAATGCAGAACTCAGAAAGGATAATATGCCAAGAAATAAACTTATCAATCAGCAATATATTTCCAGATTGATTGAGAATCACACTGCAGGCAGAACACGAGGAGTTTACAACAGTGTATGCAGGAATTTACAAACAGAAACTGTTTTTAAATTAGCAAGCCATGATGCAATGGGATAACACAAAAGCTGTTAGACCAGTTTTATAAACTTCACCACCGGAAAAGGGGGGATGCAGTTACAGGACAGATAAGAAACAGAAAACAATGCAGATTCAGGACAGATGAGAAACTGAATAAAATGCTAGAAATTATATAAAATAATTCAGTCAGGCAAAATTAAGGCAATGCAGAACTCTGAAAGGTTAAAATGCCAAGAAATATACTTATCAATCAGTGATATATTTCCAGATTGTTTGAGAATCACACTACAGCCAGAACACCAGGAGTTTCCAACAGTGTATGCAGGAATTTACGAACAGCAACTATTTTTAAATCAGCAACCTTTAAAGCAATGAGCTAACACAAAAGCTGTTAGACCAGTTTTATAAACTTCACCACAGGAATAGGGGGGAATAAGTTTCAGGACATATAAGACAAAGAAAACAATGTAGTTTCAGGACAGATGAGAAATAAAATAAAATGCCAGAAATTATATAAAATAATTCAGTCAGGCAAAATTAAGACAATGCAGAACTCTGAAAGGATAAAGTGCTATGAAGTGTACTTATCAATCAGCGATATGTTTCCAGATTGTTTAAGAATTATACTGCAGCCAGAACACCTGAAGTTTCCAGCAGTGTATGCAGGAATTTAGAAACAGAAACTATTTTTAAATCAGCAAACCTTGAGGCAATGAGATAACAGAAAAGCTGTTAGAGTAATTTTATAAACTTCACCACAGGAATAGGGGTGAAGCAGTTTCAGGAGAGATGCGAATCAGAAAACAATGCAGTTTGAGGACAGATGAAAAACAGAAAAAAATTCCAGAAAATATATAACATAATTCAGTCAGGCAAAATTAAGACAATGCAGAACTCTGAAAGGGTTATATGCCAAGAAATATACTTATCAATCAGCGATATATTTCCAGATTGCTTGAGAATCACACTGCAGGCAGAACACCAGGAGTTTCCAACAGTGCATGCAGAAATTTACAAACAGAAACTGTTTTTAAATTAGCAAGCTATGAAGCAATGGCAATAACACAAGAGCTGTTAGACCAGTTTCATAAAATTCACCACCTGAAAAGGGGGATGCAGTTTCAAGACAGATAAGAAACAGAAAACAATGCAGATTCAGGACAGACGAGAAACAGAAAACTATGCATGAAAATATATAAAATAATTCCATCTGGTAAAATTAAGACAATGCAGAACTCAGAAAGGTTAAAATACCAAAAAATATACTTATCAATGAGTGATATATTTCCTAATTGTTTGGGATTCACACTGCAGCCATAACATCAGGAGGTTCCAACAGTGTATGCAGGAATTTACAAACAGAAACTATTTCTAAATCAGCAAGCCTTGAAGCAATCAGATAACACAAAAGCTGTCAGACCAATTTTATAAACTTCACCACTGGAATAGGGGGGAAGCAGTTTCAGGACAGATAACAAATAGAAAACAATGCAGTTTCAAGACAGATAAGAAACAGAAAACAATGCCAGAAAATATATAAAATAATTCAGTCAGGCAAAATTAACACAATGCAGAACACTGAAAGTTAAAATGCCAAGAAATATATTTATCAATCAGCGATATATTTCCAATTTGTTTGAGAATCACACTGCAGCCAGAACACCTGGAGGTTCCAGCAGTGTATACATGAATTTAGAAACAGAAACTATTTTTAAATCAGCAAGCCTTGAAGCAATGAGATAACAGAAAAGCTGTTAGAGCAATTTTATAAACTTCACCACAGGAATTGGGGTGAAGCAGTTTCAGGAGAGATGCGAATCAGAAAACAATGCAGTTTAGGGACAGATGAATAACAGAAAAAATTCTAGAAAATATATAAAATAATTCAGTCAGGCAAAATTAAGACAATGCAGAACTCTGAAAGGTTAATATGCCAAGAAGTATACTTATCAATCAGCGATATATTTCCAGATTGTTTGAGAATCACACTGCAGGCAGAACACCAGGAGTTTCCAACAGTGCAAGCAGAAATTTACAAACAGAAAATAGAAGTTATGTCCTTACCATAACGTTCCATGTGGAGTGTTCATCTTGCCTTTGTTCTTACACCTGGGTTCAGAGCCGATCCTCGGCTCCGTGTCGGCCGCTTGTCAAAGCTCTACATCGAGAAGAAGCTCGAGACCAACCTATCTCCCACAATCCCCCTCTGCCTTTACCTCAGATCTAGTTTGCAAACAAACCAGAACCCAACGGGAGTGAACATAACACATACATGCTAAGCATAGCTGAACACAGCTGCAACAACTGAACAAAAGCAGAAGCGGGAGAACCAAACCAGACACCTAAACTGGACGTTCTTCCTGAGGGTGGGAGGGTGGGAATGTAAGAACAAAGGCGATATGAACACTCCACATGGAACGTTATGGTAAGGACATAACTTCTATATGTGAGAGTGTTCAATCTCACCGTTTGTTCTTACACCTGGGTAGCGTCCCTAGCTCCATGTTCCTGAGGAACTCACGGAAGTACGTTCCTGAGCACAGTGGAACCAAAGGTTGCCCTGTCCCTGGAAACGCTATCTACTTTGTAATGAGTAATGAATGTATGTGGCTTAGACCAAGTGACAGCCGCACAAATAGTGTCCAATGGTAGGCGGGCCGCATGAGCCAGGGATGTAGATATTGATCTTGTAGAATGCCCTTTGGGCTTGACAGGTAAGCTCTGCTCAGAGGCAGTATAAACAAAAATAATACAATCGGAAAGCCATTTGGAAAGGGTTCATTTCGTAACTGCCATGCCCTTTCTGCTGTCTGCAAAGGCTATAAAGAGCTGATCTGTCCTTCTGTGATCCTTTGTTCTATCCAAGTAAAACCTGAGTTGTCTATGAACATCCAACTTGTGTAACATATATTCCAACTTATTGGAATGGTTCTTGAAAAATGTGGGGAGCTCAATGGACTGATTAATGTTATTGACGGAGCAAACTTTGGGAAGGAAGGATGGATTAGTGTGAAGAGATACTCTATCAGGGTGAAAGATCAAATATGGGTGTTTAATGGAAAGAGCTTGAAGTTCCGATACCCGTCTGGCTGATGTGATAGCTACCAGAAAATAAGTTTTCCATGACAAAAACTTCAAAGAACAGGAAGAGGCTGGTTCAAAGGGTGGTAGCATTAGCTGTGATAATAGAAGGTTCAAATTCCAAGGTGATGTAGGAATCCTAACAAGTGGCCTGATATGGAAAGACCCTTTTAGAAAGGCCTTACAAAGTCTATGAGCCATAATAGGTGCCCCATTTTCTCCCACATGAAAGTTTGAAATGGCAGCCAATTGAACTCTCAAAGTGGCAGGAGAAGCTCCTTGGTGGAATAGTATGGATAGAAACTCCAAGACTCTGTTTAGTGGGGCTATTACGGGATCCAACTGTTGTGTAGTTGCCCAGTGTACAAAACGCTTCCACTTACTAGTGTAAATCTTTGTAGTGGAAGCCTTATGAGAAGCCACTAGAATATTTTGAACTGCAGGGGAAAGAAGATCAGACCTGGCTAAGAAGGGAAGCGGAGCAGCCAAGCTGCTAGTCTGAGGGAGAGAAGCGACGGGTGGGGAGCCCCTGACGAGTGGGTCAGTAGATCCGGCTCCGGGTCCAGGATCCAGGGTTCCCGAATTTGGTGTGCTTGAAGAAAGGGAAACCAAATTTGACGAGGCCAGAATGGGGCAATGAGGATTATTGTCCTCTCCAGGTTGTTGGCTTTCTGTAGAAATTTTGCAATCAGAGGAACAGGAGGAAAGGCATACAGGAGGCCCGGGGGTCAATCGTGAACCAGAGCATCCCTGGGGACTTCCCCTGGAGGGGGTAATAGGGCAAAATAGCTTCTGCATTTGGCATTCATTGGAGACGCAAACAGATCGCAACAAGGCTGGCCCCACTTGCGAAAAATTTTCTTCGCAATTGTTCGTTTGAGGGACCACTCGTGAGGTAACAGGATGGCTCTGCTCAACCTGTCCGCTATGACATTGGATAACCCCGGGATATGCGTTGCTATCAGAAAGCGACCCGTGGACTCTGCCCATTGCCAAATTCTCATGGCCTCTCTGCATAGTTGATAAGACTTGATTCCGCCTTATTTGTTTATGTACCAGACTACGGACATGTTGTCCGACTGAACTGCAATGGTCCCTAGAGGAAGAAGGGGAGAAAAGTGTTGCAATGCTAGAAACACTGCCCTCATCTCTAGAACATTGATGTGCAGATTGTACTCCAATTTGGTCCATTCGCCTTGGACTGTCTGTCCCTGAAAGATGCCCCCCCACCCTATCAGGGAAGCGTCCGTGGTCACCGTAGCTGTCGGCGTGGGTAGCACAAATGGTCGGCCGCCGGATAGGTTGCAAGTCTGAAGCCACCAAGACAGGTGCGATTTGCAGATGTTCATGATGTGAATTTCGTGTGTCAGGGGTAACTGTTGGAATGACCATTGTGCAAACAGTAGCCATTGAAGAACTCTCATGTGCAGTCTTCCCAAGGGTATCGCAATGAGGGAAGCTGCCATGAGACCCAAAACCTTCAGAACCAGTTTTGCTGGAGATTTTTTGGACAACAGGAGAAGAGATATATGGTTTTGTAGAGAGGCTATTCTTTCTGGAGGAAGCCTTAGAATTAAGCAACGCGTATCCAATTCTGCTCCTATGAATGAGATATGCTGTGATGGCTGTAATACAGATTTTTCGAAATTTACGGAAATTCCGAGATGAACACAGAGTTGTAGTGTGTAATCCCTGGCCTGAATCAGTCGACGCTCGGTGGTGGCACAAAGGAGCCAGTCGTCCAGATACGGAAACACCTGGAATCCTAGGCGTCTCAAGTGAGACGCTACCACTGCCATACATTTGGTGAAAACCCTGGGGGCTGAGGTCAGACGAAAGGGCAGGGCTCAAAACTGAAAGTGACTGGCTTCCAGCTGGAAGCGCAAGTGATCCCTGGACGCCCTGGCCATTTTGATGTGGTAGTACGCGTCCTTTAGATCTATTGGGCACATCCAGTTGTCCTTCTGTAAGAATGGAAGGATCGATTGAAGCATGACCATCCGGAACTTTTCTTTCTTGAAGAAGGTATTGAGTTTGCTTAGGTCCAGGATTGGCCTCCAGTCCCCTGTCTTTTTTGGAACTAAAAAGAACCTTGAGTAAGTTTCGAATCCTCGTTGGTCCGCCGGGACTGGTTGGATGACTCTTTTTTCTAGCAACTTTGAAATTTCTATAGCTGCAGGGTCTCACAGATGGGGCAGTACATCTGGGAGTCTTTTCTGTGGAAATGGGGGCAATAGGAAAGGAATTTTGTAACCTCTGGTAACAATGCTTTTTACCCAATTGTCTGATGTAAGACTTTGCCAGGCCTGAGGGTATAAATCTAAGCGACCCCCGACTGCCTCCAGAGCAGGACAGTCTGGCCTCCTCTCAGGAGTGCTGGAAAGGTTTCCCTGGGAGTGTATCCCTGTCACCTTGGTTTTGCGGACCCTCTCTGCCGCCAGGGCAACGTCTTCCACCTCTGCCCCCTCCTCTGCCTCTAGAGGGGGCATCACCCTGTGTGCCTGGGAAAGAGCCTTGGGGTTTTCGAAACCACATTTTTCCACCACGTTGCCCTTTGGGGTACGGTCTGGATGGGGTGGAAAAATGGACTCCGACAGCAGACAGAGTCTTTCCCTCTTGCTCACACCGGGTAAGGGTCTCCTTTACTTTTGGGCCAAAGAGAGTGGCACCGTCAAATGGGGCGTTAGTAAAGGAAGACTTGAAGGCTTCAAAAGGAACATAAGCGCATCCAGGATTGTCTACGAAGAGCAATCGCTGAAGCCGCAGCCCTACTCGATCCTTTGGCTGCATATGAAATGAGCCTCATGGACGAGTTCACAATAGATGTAAGGGTATTGAGTTGTGCTGTAACTTTCTCCGAGACAGCAGCATCTTTAGTACCCTGGAGGGTATCTCCCAACTCTTTGATTAGATCCCCCTGTAACCGTGTGAAATGGGTCAAATAGTTCAGGGATCGCATGGAAAAAGCCGCTGAACTAAAAATGCGCTTCCCATACCTGTCCATAGTCCTAGAATCTCTGTTAGGCGGATGGACAGATGAGGAAGATTCAGACATCTCCTTTTTAGTGGCCGCTGCCACCACCATAGCGTCCACTGGAACTCCCTTTGTGAGATAAGCCTTGTCTTGAGGGGCAGTAATATATTTATTAGGCTTCCTAGGGACTGGCTCCACTGTGTCAGGTGTCTCCCACGCCTTTCGAGCAATCAGTTCCATCAACACATCGAAGGGCGGAGTGACCCAGGAGGAGGAAGGGCGAGCACCGAATGCCTTCAGCAAGACTGACTCATCCTCAGAAGGGGGTAGGGCTTGCCAATCACCTCTCTGTTTTAGGATCTCCAGGATGTCAGAAAAAGAGACATCCTCTGAGGGTGATTTTGGGGACCCTTCTGACTCATCTAAGTCAGTGTCCGATGTCAAGGATTCTTGTGGAGAATCCAAGTGTCTCCTCTTACACAACCTTTTCCTCGGAACTTCCTCGGGGGGGACATCTGATGAAGCCTCCGAGGAAGAGGGGGCTCCCTCTGGGGGTGGCTGAGACACCGGTGCTTGATGCTTTGACGTAGCCGTGGGTGCAGAGGAGGATAACGGACCTTTATGGGAAGGAGAAGCTGTTTCTGCAGAAGTGGTTGTCTGAGTCGACAACACCTTCCTCATGAGGTCGAAGGCCCCCGGGTCCCGAGTCGAGGAATCCCTCGGATCTGAAGAAAGTGGAGGAATCCCCGAGACAGGGACCGAGGGCATCGATCCCAAGGACGGAGCCGAGTCGATCCGAGCCGAGGCTCCGAGAGGGAGAGTTGGAACCGAAACGTCGGTTCGACTCTCGGTCCCCGAACCAAGGATGGATCTTTGGCTCCGCGACTCCGGTAATGGGTCCGTCGGAGTCGAGGTGAATGGTGCCGACCGAGAGAAGGATGGTTCCAGCACAGAGGGCTCCACAATCATCAGATCAGCCTCTCCCGGCTCTGAAGACTGAATAAGCCTCGGAGGAGGAACAGATGGAGATAAGGGAAGGCCTTCGAGTCTCGACACCAACTGGGAGGAGACAGAGATGAGTTTGGACAAGGCCGTATTCTCCATTAATTTCTGCACCACGCGGTCTACATCGGTGTCAGAGAGGGGCCTAGAAGAACGCGTCGAAGGAATCGAAGATGGAGCCGACCTCAAGAGCACAGGAGGTGGAAGCTCCGTCACCGGTTCCAAGACTCGAGGCTCGGTAACGGACAAAAGTTCAACACTCGGCCCCGAGGTCTGTGGAACCGGTGAGCGAACTTTAAATGAAGAGCTCGGAGCCGATGACATGGGCTCCGACGTCTTCGATTCCTTCGAGGATTTAGATGTCTGGTCCGATGCATCCAGAGCCTCTTGGAATGCAGGCTTCAAAAGGCCTCTATCCATAAGTTTCCTGTGCCTATCTGTCATGACCCTTCCACTGAAAGAATGACAGATGGAGCAGTCTTCTTGCAGATGGAGAGGGCCACGACAGTAGACGCAGGAACTATGATTGTCTGTGACAGACATTTTCTGTCCACATTGGCACCGTTTGAAGCCTGATTTAACTTTTTCAGACATGGTAACTAGGAGAAATATTATCCAAAAATATTAGATAAAGTAATCTTAGACTAAAGTCAAATCCAAAAAGTAATAGTTAGTCAAATCCAGAAGTCTTATAGGATATATAAGTTTGAAGGGTGGTGTAGGCCCCACGGGAACTAACTTAATACAAGTATATAAAATTTATACACGTACTCGAAGAAAGCCCTCGACTCACTACACACACACACACAACAACTTTAATGTAAACTAGAAGAAATATTATCCAAAAATATTAGATAAAAGTAATCTTAGCTTTCAGGTGGTCTGAGCTCATCAAAAATGATGCAAACGTTGCAGCGGCAAACTAGATCTGAGGTAAAGGCAGAAGGGGATTGTGGGAGATAGGTTGGTCTCAAGCTTCTTCTCGATGCAGAGCTTTGACAAGTGGCCGACACGGAGCCGAGGATCGTCTCCGAACCCAGGTGTAAGAACAAACGGCGAGATTGAACACTCTCACATCTGTTTTTAAATTAGCAAGCTATGAAGCAATGGCAATAACACAAAAGCTGTTAGACCAGTTTTATAAAATTCACCACCGGAAAAGGGGGGATGCAGTTTCAGGACAGATAAGAAACAGAAAACAATGCAGATTCTGGTCAGATGAGAAACAGAAACCTATGCCAGAAAATATATAAAATAATTCCATCAGGCAAAAATTAAGAAAATGCAGAAATCAGAAAGGTTAAAATGCCAAAAAATATACTTATCAATGAACGATATATTTCCACATTGTTTGGGATTCACACTGCAGCCAGAACACCAGGAGGTTCCAACAGTGTATGCAGGAATTTACAAACAGAAACTATTTCTAAATTAGCAAGCCTTGAAGCAATCAGATAACACAAAAGCTGTCAGACCAGTTTTATAAACTTCACCACAATAGTTGCGGGGAAGCCATTTCAGGAAGGATGAGAAGCAGAAAACAATGAAGTTTCAACACAGATGAAAAACAGAAAACAAAAGTCAGAAAATATGTAAAATAATTCAGTCAGGTAAAATTAAGACAATGCTGAACTCTGAAAGGTTAAAATTTTAAGGAATATACTTATCAGTCAGTTATATTTCTCCAGATTGTTTGAGAATCACACTGCAGCCAGAACACCAGGAGAGCTAACAGTGTATGCAGGAATTTATGAACAGAAACTATTTTTAAATCAGCAACCCTTGAAGCAATGAGCTAACACAAAAGCTGTAAGACCAGTTATATAAACTTCACCATAGGAATAGGGGGGGAGCAGTTTCAGGACAGATGAGAAACAGAAAACAATGCATTTTCAGGACAGATGAGAAATAGAATAAAATGCCAATAATTATATATACAAAAATTCAGTCAGGCAAAATTAAGACAATGCAGAACTCTGAAAAGTTAAAATGCTATGAAATGTACTTAGCAATCAGCGATACGTTTCCTGATTGTTTGAGAATCACACTGTAGAAAGAGCACCAGGAGTTTCCAACTGTGTATGCAAGAATTTCCAAGTAGAAACTATTTTAAATCAGCAAGCCTTGAAGCCATCAGATAACCAAAAAGCTTTTAGACCAGTTTTATAAACTTCAGCAAAGGAATTGGTGGGAAGCAGTTTCAAGACAGATGAGAAACAGAAAACAATGCAGTTTCAGGACACATGAGAAACAGAAAACAATGCCAGAAAATATATAAAATAATTCAGTCAGGCAAAATTAAGACAATGCAGAACACTGAAAGTTAAAATGCCAAGAAATATATTTATCAATTAGCGATATATTTCCAATTTGTTTTTGCATCACACTGCAGGCAGAACACCAGGAGTTTCCAGCAGTATATGCAGGAATTTAGAAACAGAAACTATTTTTAAATCAGCAAGCCTTGAGGCAATGAGATAACACAAAAGCTCTTAGACCAATTTTATAAACTTCACCACAGGAATGGGGGGAAGCAGTTTCAGAACAGATGTGAATCAGAAAACAACGCAGTTTCTTGACGGATGAAAAACAGAAACAAAATGCCAGAAAATATATAAAATAATTCTGTCAGGCAAAATTAAGACAATGGAGAACTCTGAAAGGTCAATATGTCAAGAAATATACTTATCAATCAGCGATATATTTCCAGATTTTTTGAGAATCACACTGCAGCCAGAACACCAGGAGTTTCCAACTGCGTATGCATTTATTTATAAACAGAAACTGTTTTTAAATTAGCAAGCCTTGATGCAATGGGATAACACAAAAGTTGTTAGACCAGTTTGATGTACTTCACCACAGGAATGGGGGGAAGCAGTTTCAGAACAGATGTGAATCAGAAAACAATACAGTTTCAGGACAGATGAAAAAAATGCCAGAAAATATATAAAATAATTCTGTCAGGCAAAATTAAGACAATGGAGAACTCTGAAAGGTCAATATGTCAAGAAATATACTTATCAATCAACGATATATTTCCAGATTTTTTGAGAATCACACTGCAGCCAGAACACCAGGAGTTTCCAACTGCATATGCAGGAATTTATAAACAGAAACTGTTTTTAAATTAGCAAGCCTTGAAGCAATGGGATAACACAAAAGTTGTTAGACCAGTTTGATATACGTCACCACAGGAATAGGGGAAAACAGATTCAAGACAGATGAGTAACAGAAACAATGCAGTTTCAGGACAGATGAGAAACAGAAAACAATGCCAGAAAATATATAAAATAATTCAGTCAGGCAAAATTAAGACAATGCAGAACTCTGAAAGGTTAAAATGCAAGAAATATACTTATCAGTCAGTGATATATTTCCAGATTGTTTGAGAATCACACTGCAGCCAGAACACCAGGAGTTTCCAACAATGTATGCAGGAATTTACAAAGAGAAACTATTTTTAAATCAGCAACTCTTGAAGCAATGAGCTAACACAAAAGCTGTTAGACCAGTTTTATAAACTTCACCACAGAAAATATATAAAATAATTCAGTTAGGCAAAATTAAGACAATTCAGAACTCTGAAAGGTTAAAATGCTATGTAATGTACTTATCAATCAGAGTTATGTTTCCAGATTGTTTGAAAATCACACTGCAGTCAGAACTCCAGGAAATTCCAACAGTGTATGCAGGAATTTTTGAACAGAAATGAGAAGTTATGTACTTACCATAACGTTCCATGTTAGTTGTCTTCTTCTCGCCTTCTTTCTATCTATCTGGATGGGTTCGGAGCCAAACCTCAGCTCCAACTCGGCCTATTACTAAAGCTCGAGAGCTATTTTTACCGGCTTGAGGCTATCCTATGTCCCATAATGCTAGGCGTGATATACCCAGATCTCATTTGATAGCTAACACTATGGACATACATGTCCCCACCATGACTGAGAATATATATGTATATACATATATATATATATATATATATATATATATATATGTATATATGTATATATATATATATATATATATATATATATATATATATATATATATATATATATATATATATATATATATATATATATATATATATATATATATATCCATCTAGGTATACAAAACTCTTATAGAGCTACCAAGAAAAAGAAAGAGGTAGCTAAGGAGATACCTCTCATGATAACACATCTCATAAGATACTCTTGGTCTTGCCAGGCTAGGGTGATGGAGGGTGGGACGCAAGAAAGAAGACGAGAAGAAGACAACTAACATGGAACATTATGGTAAGTACATAACTTCTCAATGTTAAGTTGTCAATCTTACCTTCATTCTTGCTGGATGGGACAGCGTCCCTAGCACCTTAGTCCTGGGTGGCTCAATGGAACAAACTCTTGAGTACAGTGCAACCAAAATCAGCCCTACTTCTAGAGGTCATGTCCAGCTTGTAATGAGAAATGAAGGTATGAGGAGAGGCCCATGTGGCCGCTGCACAAATGGAGTCCATTGGCAATCTTGCCTGAAAGGCTACTGAAGAAGCTAATGCTCTGGTTGAATGAGCTCTGGGCTTAATAGGGAGCTCTTTATGCCTCAATTGGTAAATCAACATGATGACAGAGGTCAACCATCTGGACAAGGTTACTTTGGAAACTGGCAGGCCTTGTTTCCCTTCCGCATAAGACAGGAAGAGCTGTTCTGATTTCCTCGTCTGCTTGGTTCTATCCAGGTAGAAGCGTAATTGACGGTGAACGTCTAGACAATGTAACTTCCGTTCAGACCTATTGGTATAAAGTGGGAAGAAAAAAGGAAGATCGATGGTCTGATTCAGATTTTTTTTCAGAGAGTACTTTGGGTAAAAAGGACGGATTAGTCCTAAGTGACACTCTATCTTTGTGAAAAACAAGGTAAGGAGGGTGAACACAAAGGGCTTGAAGTTCTGATACCCTTCTCACTGAAGTGATCGCTACTAAAAACAGAGTTTTACAAGATAGCAACTTTAATGAACAGGAAGCCGCAGGTTCAAAGGGAGGGAGAATTAAAGACAACAGCACCAAATTTAGGTCCCATGGTGGGGGAGGATCTTTTACCGGGGGCCTAAGTAAGAGGGTTCCTTTTAGAAAGGCTTTACAAAGTTTGTGTGACAAAATGCTGGTCTCTGACAATCCAACTTGAAAATTCGCAATGGCTGCCAACTGAACTCTGATGGTGGCTGAAGAAGATCCCATTTGAAAAAGTTTTGCCAAAAACTCTAAGACTGTATGGACAGGGGCTGTAAAAGGGTCAACTTGTTTCTCCCCTGCCCAAACAGAGAAACGCTTCCATTTGCTAGTATAAGTCTTTCTGGTAGTAGACTTGTGCAAAGTGAGGATGATGTCACAAACTGAATGAGAGATTGAGGGAAGCCTGGCTAGGGATGGAAGTGGAGCAACCAAGCTGTAAGGTTGAGAGATTGAGAGATTGATGCAGCCCGCCCGATTTATGTGTCAGAAGATCTGGCGCTGGGTCCAGATGCCAGGGTTGATCTAGTAGATGACATTGCAGGAATGGGAACCAAATTTGTCGAGGCCAGTAAGGGGCAACAAGGATCATTCTGTATCTCAAAACAGTTGCTTTCTGGATTAGCTGAGTAATTAAGGGAAAGGGGGAAAAGGCATACAGAAGACCCCGGGGCCAATCATGGACTAGAGCATCTCTGGGGGGAAGACATGGGAGAGGGAAGAAGGTGAAGAAGTCTGGGTACTTGCTGTTTTGAGGGGTTGCAAAAAGATCGCAGCAAGGTTGACCCCACCTCCTGAAGATTTTTTCCACTACTAGCTGGTTGAGAGACCACTCGTGGGGCATGAGGATGGCTCTGCTCAGCCTGTCTGCTATGACGTTGGACTTCCCGGGGATATGCGTTGCTAGCAGAAACCTTTGAGAAGAGATCGCCCACTGCCACAGTATGAGTGCTTCTCGACATAGGGGTTAGGACCTGGTTCCGCCCTGCTTGTTGATGTACCAAACTACACACATATTGTCTGTCTGAATTGCAATAGTCCTGGTGGGTAGAGAGTCTTGAAGGGCCCGCAACGCTAAAAGCACCGCTCTCATTTCCAAGACATTTATGTGCATGTGGCTTTTGAAAGGCTGCCATGTGCCCTGGCCTGTCCTGCCCTGAAAATGCCCCCCCCACCCGATCAGGGAGGCATCCATTGTCACAGTAGCCACAGGAGGAGGAAGGACAAAGGGTCTGCCCTGAAGAACCTGAGGGGAGACCATCCACCACGAAAAGTGTCTTTTGCATGACTGAGTGATTAGAATGCTGTGTGACATTGGAAGCTGTTGAAAGGACCACTGGGAAAACAGTATCCATTGCAGGATCCGCATGTGAAAGTGAGCTAGGGGAAGTAATGTGATAGCTGCTGCCATGAGACCTACAAATCTGGCCTGGACTCTGCTCTCTTGTAGTAGGATTTGAACATGACCTCGAATGTCTGAAATCCTTTGTACAGGCAGTTTTGCTGACAGTTCCACAGTGTTTAGAATGGTGCCTATGACGGTAATAGACTGACAAGGCAACAAGGCAGACTTTTCGGAGATACCTAGGTCATTGCAAATTTGGAGGGTATAATCTCTGGAATGAAGTAGCTGACGCTTGGTAGTGGCAGTAAGGAGCCAGTCGTCTAAGTATGGAAACACCTGGAATCCTTTTTGTCTCAGATGAGCCGCAACCACTGCCATGCATTTCGTAAACACCCTGGGGGCTCTGGTGAGGCCAAAGGGCAGGGCTCTGAATTGGTAGTGACTGGCTCCCAGCTGGAAGCGGAGAAACCTCCTGGAGCGCCTGTTCATTTTGATATGATAGTACGAGTCCTGAAGGTCTATAGAGCACATCCAATTGTCCTGACCCAGGAAGGGTAGAATGGACTGAAGCATGGCCATCTGGAATTTCAATCTTTGAACAGACTTGTTCAGTCTGCTGAGATCCAAAATAGGTCTCCAGTCCCCTGTCTTTTTTGGTACCAAAAAGAACTTGGAGTAGACTTCAGATCCTTGCTGGTCTGCTGGGACTGGCTGGATGGCTCTTTTTTGTAGCAGCTTTGAAATTTCTAGTGCTGCTTGATCCCTCAGGCCAGATGGAATGTCTGGAAGGGGCCCTTTTGGCAGTTGTGGGGTAGGAATAAAGGGAATTTTGTAAACCTCGGATATGATCGACCGTACCCAAATGTCTTGCGTGAGGGAATGCCAGGCTTCTGGGTACAGTGATAGTCTTCCCCCAACTGACTCCAAAGGTGGACAGTCGGGCAGCTCCTCAGGGGTGCTGGAAGGGTTTGTCAGAGAAGGATTCTCTGCTACCCTGATTCTGCGGACCCCCATGCCCATTGGGCGGCATCTATTATTGTTCCCTCCTCTGCCTCTAGAGGGAAGCTCACCACATGCGTCAGGCAGTACTCCCTGAGGTTTGTGGAACCACATTTTCCCACCTTTCTGACCTTTAAAGTATAGTCTAGAAGGGGTAGAAAAACGGACTCCTATGGCAGAGAGAGTCTTGCCTTCCTGCTCGCACCTGGTCAATGTATCCTTCACTTGAGGTCCAAACAAGGCAGAACCATCAAAGGGGGAGTTAGTGAAGGACGCCTTGAAGGGGTCAGCAAAGTTGCAAAGCCGCATCCAGGCATGTCTCCTTAGAGCGACGCCTGTGCCTGCAGTCCTACTCGCTCCATCGGCTGCATAGGAAATGAGCCGCATGGAGGGGATTACAATAGAGTTTAGGGTCCCCAGCTGGGAGTTGATATTTTCCTGAGACCCTGCAGCTGATGGGTCCTGTAAGGTATCACCAAGTTCCTTGAGAAGGTCTCTCTGGAGACGGGTGAAATGGCACAAATAATTCAGCGAACGCATAGCAAAGGTCGCTGAGGAAAACATCCACTTGCCATACCTGTCCATAGTCCTAGATTCCTTATTAGGAGAATGGACAGGTACTGAAGGGTCAGCCAACTCCTTTTTAGTAGCCGCTGCCACCACCATGGCATCAACAGGGACACCCTTAATTAGAAACCGCTTGTCAGAAGGGGCTGTAATAAATTTTGTAGGCCTCTGGGGAGTTGGTTCCATAGTATCCGGAGCCGTCCATGCCTTTCGAGCCATCACATCCATGAGCGGGTCGAAAGACGGAGACACCCAGGAGGTGGAAGGGAGAGAACTGAACGCATCCAGATACACCGACTCGTCCTCAGAAGAGTTAAGGGTAGACCAGTTTCCCCTCTGCTTAAGAATCTCCAGGATGTCAGAAAATGAGACATCCTCAGAGGGGGACCTTGGGGACCTTTCTGAGTCATCCAAGTCATTGTCGATGTGACTGACTCAGGGGAGTCTATATGCTTCCTCCTGCATTTTCTCTTTCGAGGGGGATCCCCTGAAGGATCAGGGGAGGCCTCAGAAGAGGAGGATATGCCCAATGGGGCTACCTGTAGCGTCGGTTCTTCATGCTCGGGATCGAGAGAGTGGGTAGAGACTGAAGCAGGCACCATAGAGGGAGGAACCGAAGAAGCCGACCGTGGAGCAGGCACAGGGGCCAGCACACTCCTCCTGACCTCAAAGGCACCCCTATCAGGCAGGGAAGGGGGTCCCCACTCCGAAGAGACAAGGACTCCTCCCGGCACTGAGAGGGACGGCTCCGAGGCCGATGTCGGGGCTGAACCCACCTGTGCCGAAGCTCCAAGAGGGAGAATGGGGTCAGACAAGGGTCTGATGCCACTCGCCCCCCTCGGAGCCAGCAAGAGAGTCCCGGCACCCGGATCATCCAAGGATGGAACCAAGGAAAAGATCGGAGCTGATGAGGGAGCCGAAAGGGGTAATATTGGCTCCGAAGTTCCGACGGTCCCGACCCCTACGATCTCCGGCTCCGAACTGACAGGAAGAGGTGGAGGAGGAATCGAAGAGGGCTATGCAACATTTGGGCCAGTGCCTGCGACTTAATTAGTCTGCTAACCACCCTCTCAAGGTCAAGGTCCAACAGCCTGGAAGACCGAGAGGAGTGGGACCTGTGACTCCACTCCAAAAACAATGGAGACTTCGGAGCCGAGTGGACTGATTCCAGGGAAGGAGACCTGGAATGCTTCTTGCTTGAAGATGGCTCCGACAGCAGAGTCGGAGCTAACTGAGGCCTAGAACCATCGGTTCTGGAAGGAACCGATGCAGTGGTAGTAGTAGCACCGCTTGGTGATGGCTCCGAACATGGAGCCGACGGTTTGGCAGGCTTAGAAGGTTTACCCGACGAAGGCTTAGCCGGGGAACCTTCAGGCTTTAACAAGCCTCTCAAAATAAGTTTATTCCTGCATTCCTGCAGGACTCTTGGACTGAATGCATGGCAGACAGAACAAGAGTCCTACAGGTGCAGAGGGCCGAAGCAATATACACAAGAAGTGTGACCGTCTGTCAGAGACATCTTCTGACAGCACGAGTCACACTTCTTGAAGCCCGAGACCTTAGTGTCTTTAGACATCCTGAAAAAAGGGATGACTGTCTAGTCACAATCAGTCAAACACACACACACAAAAAAGTTGTAACAGACTAGGAAAAAAATATATCAAAACCCCACATTTTTTAATACAATCTAACAAGGCACAAACACACACAAATAAGAATGAAAGGGGATTGGCCAAGGGCCTAACTATTAGGTGAGGGAAAAAAACAGTATAAAAAGCTACCTAAGAGGGAATCCTAACAGGGATCTAAAGGTAGTAACTAAAAAACACTATCGCTAATATTTTAACCCCAAAAAGCTGACTAAAAACCAAGAAAAATATTAATACAACCTGAGTCGGCAAAAAGACGCAACCTCATAACTGAAGCGGCAAACGAGATCTGGGTACATCATGCCTAGCATTATGGGACATAGGATAGCCTCGAGCCGGTAAAAATAGCTCTCGAGCATTAGTAATAGGCCGAGTCGGCGCCGAGGTTTGGCTCTGAACCCATCCAGCAAGAATGAAGGCGAGATTGACAACTTAACATCTATTTTTAAATCAGCAACCTTTGAAGCAATGAGCTAACACAAAAGCTGTTAGACCAGTTTTATAAACTTCACCACAGGAATAGGGGGGAAGCAGTTTCAGGACATATGAGAAACAGAAAACAATGCAGTTTCAAGACAGATGAGAAACAGAAAACAATGGCAGAAATTATGAAAGGTTAAAATGCAAAGAAATATACTTATCAATCAGTGATATATTTCCAGATTGCTTGAGAATCACACTGCAGCCAGAACACCAGGCGTTTCCAAACGTGTATCCAGGAATTTACAAACGGAAACAATTTTTAAATCAGCAACACTTGAAGCAATGAGTTAACACAAAAGCTGTTAGACGAGTTTTATAATCTTCACCACAGGAATAGGGGGAAAGCAGTTTCAGGATGGATGAGAAATAGAAAACAATTTAGTTTCAGGACAGATGAGAAACAGAATAAAATGCCAGAAATTATATAAAATAATTCAGTCAGGCAAAATTAAGACAATGCAGAACTCTGAAAGGTTAAAATGCTATGCAATGTACTTATCAATCAGCGATATGTTTCCAGATTGTTTGAGAATCACACCGCAGCCAGAACAGCAGGAGTTTCCAACAGTGTATGAAGGAATTTACAAACAGAAACTATTTTTAAATCAGCAACCTTTGAAGCAATGAGCTAACCCAAAAGCTGTTAGACCAGTTTTATAAACTTCACCACAGGAATAGGGGGGAAGCAGTTTCAGGACATATGAGAAACAGAAAACAATGCAGTTTCAAGACAGATGAGAAACAGAAAACAATGCCAGACAATATATAACATAATTCAGTCAGGCAAAATTAAAACAATGCAGAAGTCTGAAAGGTTAAAATGCAAAGAAATATACTTATCAATCAGTGATATATTCCCAGATTGTTTGAGAATCACACTGCAGCCAGAACACCAGGAGTTTCCAACAGTGTATGCAGTAATTTACAAACAGAAACAATTTTTAAATCAGCAACACTTGAAGCAATGAGTTAACACAAAAGCTGTTAGACGAGTTTTATAATCTTCACCACATGAATAGGGGAGAAGCAGTTTCAGGATGGATGAGAAATAGAAACCAATGCAGTTTCAGGACAGATGAGAAACAAAATAAAATGCCAGAAATTATATAAAATAATTTCTGGACTGTTTGAGAATTACACTGCAGCAAAAACACTAGGAGATTCCAAGAGTGTATGCAGAAATTTACAAACAGAAACTATTTTTAAATGAGCAAGCTTTAAAGCAATCAGATAACACAAAAGCTGTTAGACTAGTTTTATAAACTTCACCACAGGAATAGGGGGAAGCAGATTCAGGACAGATGAGAAACAAAAACCAAAGCAGTTTCAGGACAGATGAGAAACAGAAGACAATTACAGAAAATATATAAAATAATTCAGTCAGGCAAAATTAAGACAATGCAGAACTCTGAAAAGTTAAAATGCTATGAAATGTACTTATCAATCAGAGATATGTTTCCAGACTGTTTGAGTCTCACACTGCAGCCAGAACACCTGGAGTTTCCAGCAGTGTATGCAGGAATTTAGAAACATAAACTATTTTTAAATCAGCAAGCCTTGAGGCAATGAGATAACAGAAAAGTTGTTAGAGCAATCTTATAAACTTCAGCACAGGAATAGGGGTGAAGCAGTTTCAGGAGAGATGCAAATCAGAAAACAATGCAGTTTGAGGACAGATGAAAAACAGAAAAAAAAATTCCAGAAAATATATAAAATAATTCAGTCAGGCAAAATTAACACAATGCTGAACTCTGAAAGTTAAAATGCCAAGAAATATGCTTATCAATTAGCGATATACTTCCAGATTTTTGGTGAATCACACTGCAGCCAGAACACCAGGAGTTTCCAATGGTGTATGTAGGAATTTACAAATAAAAACTATTTTTAAATCAGCAGGCTTAGCAGCAATCGGATAAGACAAAAGCTGTTTTACCAGTTTTATAAACTTCACCACAGGAATAGGGGGAAGCAGTTTCAGGACAGATGAGAAACAGAAAACAATGCAGTTTCTGGGCAGATGAAAAAAGAAAAAAATGCCAGAAAATATATAAAATAATTAAGTCAGGCAAAATTAAGACAATGCAGAACTCTGAAAGGTTAAAATGCCATGAAATATATTTATCAATCAGCTATATATTTCCTGATTGTTTGAGAATCACACTGCAGCCATAACACTAGGATTTTACAACTGTGTATGCAGGAATTTACAAACAGAAACTATTTTAAATGCAATCTTATAACACAAAAGCTGTTAAACCAGTTTTATAAACTTTACCACAGGAATGGGGGTAAGCAGTTTCAGGACAGATGAGAAACAGAAAATGCAGTTTCAGCACAGATGAGAAAAAAAACATGCTAGAAAATATATAAAACAATTCAGTCAGGCAAAATTAAGACGATTCAGAAGTCTGAATGGTTAAAAGGACAAGAAGTATCAATCAGCGATATATTTCCAGATTGTTTGAGAATCACACTGCAGCCAGAACAACAAGAGGTTTGAACAGTGTATGCTGGAATTTACAAACAGAAACTATTTTTAAATCAGCAAGCCTTGAAGCAATCAGATAACACATAATCTGTTAGACCTGTTTTATAAGCTTCACCACAGGAATAGGGGGAAGCAGTCTTTGGACAGCTGAGACATAGAAAACAATACAAAAAATATATAAAATAATTCAGTCTGGCAAAATTAAGATGATGCAGAACTCTAAAAGGTTAAAATGCCAAAAATATACTTATCAATCAGCAATACATTTCCAGATTATTTGAAAATCACACTGCAGCCAGATCACCAGAAGTTTCCAACAGTGTATGCAGGAATTTAAAAACAGAAACTATTTTTAAATCATCTGGCCTTGAAGCAATCAGATAACAGAAAAGTTGTTACACCAGTTTTATAAACTTCACAAAAAGAATAGGGGGGAAGAAGTTTTAGGACAGATGAGCAACAGAAAACAATGCAGTTTCAGGACAGGTAAGAAACAGAAAATATATGAAATACTTCAGTCAGACAAAATTAAGTCAATACAAAACTGTGAAAGTTAAAAAAACATGAAATACATTTATCAGTCAGCAATATATTTCCAAATTATTTGAAAATGACACTGCAGCCAGAACACAAGGAGTTTCCAACATTGTATGCAGGAATTTAGAAATAGAAACTATTTTGAAATCAACAAGGCTTGAAGCAATGAGATAACACAAAAGCTGTTAGATCAGTTTTATAAACTTCACCACAGGAATAGGGGGGGGGTGCAGTTTCAAGATAGATGAGAAACAGAAAACAATTCAGTTTCAGGACAGATGAGAAGCAGAAAACCATGCCAGAAAATATATAAAATAGTTCAGTCAGGCAAAATTAAGAAAAAGCAAAACTCTGACAGGTTAAAATGCCAAGAAATATACTTATCAATCAGCGATATATTTCCAGATTGTTTGAGAATTACACTGCAGCCAGAGCACCAGAAGTTTCCAACAGTGTATGCCAGAATTTACAAACAGAAACTATTTTTAGATCAGCAATGCTTGAAGCAATGATATAACACAAAAGCTGTTAGATCAGTTTTATAAACTTCACCACAGGAATAGGGGGAAAGCAGTTTCAGGACAGATGAGAAACAGAAAACAATGCAGTTTTAGGACAGGTAAAAAGCAGAAAACAATGCCATAAAATATATAAAATAAGTCAGTAAGGCAAAATTAAGATGATTCAGACCTCTGGACGGTTCAAATTCCAATAAATTTTCTTATCAATCAGCGATATATTTCCAGATTGTTTGAGAATCATACTGCAGCCAGAACACTAGGAGTTTCCAACTGAGTATGCAGGAGTTTACAAACAGAAACTATTTTTAAATCAGCAAGCCCTGAAGCAATCTGATAAAACAAAAGCTGTTAGACCAGTTTTATAAACTTCACCACAGGAATAGGGGGAAGCAGTTTTAGGACAGATGAGAAACAGAAAAAAAATGCAGTTACAGGACAGATGAGAAACAGAAAACAATGCCATAAAATATTTAAAATACTTTAGTCGGGCAAAAGTAAGACAATGCATAACTCTGAAAGGTTAAAATGCTATGAAATGTACTTATCAATCAGTGATATGTTTCCAGATTGTTTGAGAATCACACTTCAGCCAGAACACCAGGAGCTTCCAACAGTGTATGCAAGAATTTACAAGTAGAAACTATTTTTAAATCAGCAATCCTTGAAGCAATCAGATAACCAAAAAGCTTTTAGACCAGTTTTATAAACTTCACCACATGAATAGGTGGGAAGTAGTTTCAGGACAGATGAGAAACTGAAAATAATGCAGTTTCAGGACATATGAGAAACAGAAAACAATGCCAGAAAATACATAAAATAATTCAGTCAGGCAAAATTAAGACAATGCAGAACACTGAAAGGTTAAAATGCCAAGAAATATATTTATCAATCAGCAATATATTTCCAATTTGTTTGAGAATCACACTGCAGACAGAACACCAGGAGTTTCCAGCAGTGTATGCAGGAATTTAGAAACAGAAACTATTTTTACATCAGCAAACCTTGAGGCAATGAGATAACACAAAAGCTTTTAGAGCAATTTTATAAACTTTACCACAGGAATGGGGGGAAGCAGTTTCATGACAGATGTGAATCAGAAAACACAGTTTGAGGACAGATGAAAAACAGAAAAAATGCCAGAAAATATATAAAATAATGCAGTCCGGCAAAATTAAGACAATGGAGAACTCTGAAAGGTTAATATGTCAAGAAATATACTTATCAATCAGCAATATATTTCCAGATTTTTTGAGAATCACCCTGCAGTCAGAACACTAGGAGTTTTCAACAGCATATGCAGGAATTTAAAAAACAGAAACTGTTTTTAAATTAGCAAGCCTTGAAGCAATAGGATAACATAAAAGTTGTTAGACCAGTTTGTTATACTTCACCACAGGAATGGGGAAAACAGATTCAGGACAGATGAGTAACAGAAAACAATGCAGTTTCAAGACAGATGAGAAACAGAAAACAATGCCAGGAAATACATAAAATAATTCAGTCAGGCAAAATTAAGACAATTCTGAACTCTGAAAAGTTAAAACGCCAAGAAATATACTTATCAATGAGTGATATCTTTCCAGATTTTTTGAGACTCACGCTGAGTAAGAACACCAGGACTTTCCAACAGTGTATGCAGAAATTTCAAACAGAAAGTATTTTTAAATCAGCAAGCCCTGAAGCAATCAGATAGCACAAAAGCTGTTAGACCAGTTTTATAAACTTCACCACCAGAAAAGGGAGGATGCAGTTTCAGGACAGATGAGAAACAGAAAACAATGCAGATTCAGGACAGATGAGAAACAGAAAACTATGCCAGAAAATATATAAAATAATTCAGTCAGGCAAAACTAAGACAATGCCAAACTCTGAAAGGTTAAAATGCTATGCAATGTACTTATCAATCAGCGATATGTTTCCAGATTGTTTGAGAATCACACCGCAGCCAGAACAGCAGGAGTTTCCAACAGTGTATGAAGGAATTTACAAACAGAAACTATTTTTAAATCAGCAACCTTTGAAGCAATGAGCTAACCCAAAAGCTGTTAGACCAGTTTTATAAACTTCACCACAGGAATAGGGGGGAAGCAGTTTCAGGACATATGAGAAACAGAAAACAATGCAGTTTCAAGACAGATGAGAAACAGAAAACAATGCCAGACAATATATAACATAATTCAGTCAGGCAAAATTAAAACAATGCAGAAGTCTGAAAGGTTAAAATGCAAAGAAATATACTTATCAATCAGTGATATATTCCCAGATTGTTTGAGAATCACACTGCAGCCAGAACACCAGGAGTTTCCAACAGTGTATGCAGTAATTTACAAACAGAAACAATTTTTAAATCAGCAACACTTGAAGCAATGAGTTAACACAAAAGCTGTTAGACGAGTTTTATAATCTTCACCACATGAATAGGGGAGAAGCAGTTTCAGGATGGATGAGAAATAGAAACCAATGCAGTTTCAGGACAGATGAGAAACAGAATAAAATGCCAGAAATTATATAAAATAATTTCTGAACTGTTTGAGAATTACACTGCAGCAAAAACACTAGGAGATTCCAAGAGTGTATGCAGAAATTTACAAACAGAAACTATTTTTAAATGAGCAAGCTTTAAAGCAATCAGATAACACAAAAGCTGTTAGACTAGTTTTATAAACTTCACCACAGGAATAGGGGAAGCAGATTCAGGACAGATGAGAAACAAAAACCAAAGCAGTTTCAGGACAGATGAGAAACAGAAGACAATTACAGAAAATATATAAAATAATTCAGTCAGGCAAAATTAAGACAATGCAGAACTCTGAAAAGTTAAAATGCTATGAAATGTACTTATCAATCAGAGATATGTTTCCAGACTGTTTGAGTCTCACACTGCAGCCAGAACACCTGGAGTTTCCAGCAGTGTATGCAGGAATTTAGAAACATAAACTATTTTTAAATCAGCAAGCCTTGAGGCAATGAGATAACAGAAAAGTTGTTAGAGCAATCTTATAAACTTCAGCACAGGAATAGGGGTGAAGCAGTTTCAGGAGAGATGCAAATCAGAAAACAATGCAGTTTGAGGACAGATGAAAAACAGAAAAAAAAATTCCAGAAAATATATAAAATAATTCAGTCAGGCAAAATTAACACAATGCTGAACTCTGAAAGTTAAAATGCCAAGAAATATGCTTATCAATTAGCGATATACTTCCAGATTTTTGGTGAATCACACTGCAGCCAGAACACCAGGAGTTTCCAATGGTGTATGTAGGAATTTACAAATAAAAACTATTTTTAAATCAGCAGGCTTAGCAGCAATCGGATAAGACAAAAGCTGTTTTACCAGTTTTATAAACTTCACCACAGGAATAGGGGGAAGCAGTTTCAGGACAGATGAGAAACAGAAAACAATGCAGTTTCTGGGCAGATGAAAAAAGAAAAAAATGCCAGAAAATATATAAAATAATTAAGTCAGGCAAAATTAAGACAATGCAGAACTCTGAAAGGTTAAAATGCCATGAAATATATTTATCAATCAGCTATATATTTCCTGATTGTTTGAGAATCACACTGCAGCCATAACACTAGGATTTTACAACTGTGTATGCAGGAATTTACAAACAGAAACTATTTTAAATGCAATCTTATAACACAAAAGCTGTTAGACCAGTTTTATAAACTTTACCACAGGAATGGGGGTAAGCAGTTTCAGGACAGATGAGAAACAGAAAATGCAGTTTCAGCACAGATGAGAAAAAAAACATGCTAGAAAATATATAAAATAATTCAGTCAGGCAAAATTAAGACGATGCAGAAGTCTGAATGGTTAAAAGGACAAGAAGTATCAATCAGCGATATATTTCCAGATTGTTTGAGAATCACACTGCAGCCAGAACAACAAGAGGTTTGAACAGTGTATGCTGGAATTTACAAACAGAAACTATTTTTAAATCAGCAAGCCTTGAAGCAATCAGATAACACATAATCTGTTAGACCTGTTTTATAAGCTTCACCACAGGAATAGGGGGAAGCAGTCTTTGGACAGCTGAGACATAGAAAACAATACAAAAAATATATAAAATAATTCAGTCTGGCAAAATTAAGATGATGCAGAACTCTAAAAGGTTAAAATGCCAAAAAATATACTTATCAATCAGCAATACATTTCCAGATTGTTTGAAAATCACACTGCAGCCAGATCACCAGAAGTTTCCAACAGTGTATGCAGGAATTTAAAAACAGAAACTATTTTTAAATCATCTGGCCTTGAAGCAATCAGATAACAGAAAAGTTGTTACACCAGTTTTATAAACTTCACAAAAAGAATAGGGGGGAAGAAGTTTTAGGACAGATGAGCAACAGAAAACAATGCAGTTTCAGGACAGGTAAGAAACAGAAAATATATGAAATACTTCAGTCAGACAAAATTAAGTCAATACAAAACTGTGAAAGTTAAAAAAACATGAAATACATTTATCAGTCAGCAATATATTTCCAAATTATTTGAAAATGACACTGCAGCCAGAACACAAGGAGTTTCCAACATTGTATGCAGGAATTTAGAAATAGAAACTATTTTGAAATCAACAAGGCTTGAAGCAATGAGATAACACAAAAGCTGTTAGATCAGTTTTATAAACTTCACCACAGGAATAGGGGGGGGGTGCAGTTTCAAGATAGATGAGAAACAGAAAACAATTCAGTTTCAGGACAGATGAGAAGCAGAAAACCATGCCAGAAAATATATAAAATAGTTCAGTCAGGCAAAATTAAGAAAAAGCAAAACTCTGACAGGTTAAAATGCCAAGAAATATACTTATCAATCAGCGATATATTTCCAGATTGTTTGAGAATTACACTGCAGCCAGAGCACCAGAAGTTTCCAACAGTGTATGCCAGAATTTACAAACAGAAACTATTTTTAGATCAGCAATGCTTGAAGCAATGATATAACACAAAAGCTGTTAGATCAGTTTTATAAACTTCACCACAGGAATAGGGGGAAAGCAGTTTCAGGACAGATGAGAAACAGAAAACAATGCAGTTTTAGGACAGGTAAAAAGCAGAAAACAATGCCATAAAATATATAAAATAAGTCAGTAAGGCAAAATTAAGATGATTCAGACCTCTGGACGGTTCAAATTCCAATAAATTTTCTTATCAATCAGCGATATATTTCCAGATTGTTTGAGAATCATACTGCAGCCAGAACACTAGGAGTTTCCAACTGAGTATGCAGGAGTTTACAAACAGAAACTATTTTAAATCAGCAAGCCCTGAAGCAATCTGATAAAACAAAAGCTGTTAGACCAGTTTATAAACTTCACCACAGGAATAGGGGGAAGCAGTTTTAGGACAGATGAGAAACAGAAAAAAAATGCAGTTACAGGACAGATGAGAAACAGAAAACAATGCCATAAAATATTTAAAATACTTTAGTCGGGCAAAAGTAAGACAATGCATAACTCTGAAAGGTTAAAATGCTATGAAATGTACTTATCAATCAGTGATATGTTTCCAGATTGTTTGAGAATCACACTTCAGCCAGAACACCAGGAGCTTCCAACAGTGTATGCAAGAATTTACAAGTAGAAACTATTTTTAAATCAGCAATCCTTGAAGCAATCAGATAACCAAAAAGCTTTTAGACCAGTTTTATAAACTTCACCACATGAATAGGTGGGAAGTAGTTTCAGGACAGATGAGAAACCGAAAATAATGCAGTTTCAGGACATATGAGAAACAGAAAACAATGCCAGAAAATACATAAAATAATTCAGTCAGGCAAAATTAAGACAATGCAGAACACTGAAAGGTTAAAATGCCAAGAAATATATTTATCAATCAGCAATATATTTCCAATTTGTTTGAGAATCACACTGCAGACAGAACACCAGGAGTTTCCAGCAGTGTATGCAGGAATTTAGAAACAGAAACTATTTTTACATCAGCAAACCTTGAGGCAATGAGATAACACAAAAGCTTTTAGAGCAATTTTATAAACTTTACCACAGGAATGGGGGGAAGCAGTTTCATGACAGATGTGAATCAGAAAACACAGTTTGAGGACAGATGAAAAACAGAAAAAATGCCAGAAAATATATAAAATAATGCAGTCCGGCAAAATTAAGACAATGGAGAACTCTGAAAGGTTAATATGTCAAGAAATATACTTATCAATCAGCAATATATTTCCAGATTTTTTGAGAATCACCCTGCAGTCAGAACACTAGGAGTTTTCAACAGCATATGCAGGAATTTAAAAAACAGAAACTGTTTTTAAATTAGCAAGCCTTGAAGCAATAGGATAACATAAAAGTTGTTAGACCAGTTTGTTATACTTCACCACAGGAATGGGGAAAACAGATTCAGGACAGATGAGTAACAGAAAACAATGCAGTTTCAAGACAGATGAGAAACAGAAAACAATGCCAGGAAATACATAAAATAATTCAGTCAGGCAAAATTAAGACAATTCTGAACTCTGAAAAGTTAAAACGCCAAGAAATATACTTATCAATGAGCGATATCTTTCCAGATTTTTTGAGACTCACGCTGAGTAAGAACACCAGGACTTTCCAACAGTGTATGCAGAAATTTCAAACAGAAAGTATTTTTAAATCAGCAAGCCCTGAAGCAATCAGATAGCACAAAAGCTGTTAGACCAGTTTTATAAACTTCACCACCAGAAAAGGGAGGATGCAGTTTCAGGACAGATGAGAAACAGAAAACAATGCAGATTCAGGACAGATGAGAAACAGAAAACTATGCCAAAAAATATATAAAATAATTCAGTCAGGCAAAACTAAGACAATGCCAAACTCTGAAAGGTTAAAATGTCAAGAAATATACTTAAAATCAGCAACATATTTCTAGATTTTTTGAGAATCACACTGCAGCCACCACACCAGGAGTTTCCAACAGTGTGTGCAGGAATTTAAAAACATAAACTAGTTGTAAATCAGCAAGCCCTGAAGCAATCAGATAACACAAAAGCAGCTGTTAAACCAGTTTTATAAACTTCACCACAGGAATAGGGTGGAAGCATTTTCAGGACTGATGAGATACAGAAAACAATCCAGTTTCAGGACAGATGAGAAACAGAAAGCAATGCCAAAAAAGATATAAAATAATTCAGTCAGGCAAAGTAATGAAAATGCTGAACTCTGAAAGATTAAAATGCGAAGAAATATACTTATCAATCAGCGATATATTTCCAGATTGTTTGATAACCACACTGCAGCCAGAACACCAAGAGTTTCCAACAGTGTATGGAGGAATTTACAAACAGAAACTATTTTTAAATCAGTAGGCCTTTATCAATGAGATAAGAAAAAAGCTGTTTGACCAGTTTTATAATCTTCACCACAGGAATAGGGGGAAGCAGTTTCAGGACAGATGAGAAACAGAAAACAATGCAGTTTCAGGACAGATGAAAAACAGAAAACAACGCCAGAAAATATATAAAATAATTCATTCAGGCAATATTAAGACAATGCAGAACTCTGAAAGTTAAAATGCCATGAAATATATTTATCTTTCAGCGATATATTTCCCGATTGTTTGAGAATCAGACTGCAGCAAAAACACAAGGAGTTTACAACAGTGTACGCAGGAATTTACAAACAGAAATTATTTTTAAATCAGCAAGCCTTGATGCAATCTTATAACCCAAAAGCTTTTAGACCAGTTTTATAAACTTTACCACAGGAATATGGGGGAATCAGTTTCAGGATAGATGAGAAACAGAAAACAATGCAGTTTCAGTACAGATGAGGAAAAAACATGCTAAAAATATATAAAATAATTCAGTCAGGCAAAATTAAGACAATGCAGAAGTCTGAATGGTTAAAAGGTCAAGAAATATCAATCAGCAATAGATTGTTTGAGAATCATACTGCAGCCAGAACAACAGGAGGTTCGAACAGTGTATGCAGGAATTTACAAACAGAAACTATTTTTAAATCGGAAAGCCTTGAAGCAATCAGATAACACAGAAGCTGTTAGACCAGTTTTATAAGCTTTACCACAGGAATAGGGGGGCAGCAGTCTTAGGATAGATGAGACACAGAAAGCAATGCAGTGTCAGAACAGATGAGAAATAGAAAACAATGCAGAAAATATATAAAATAATTCAATCTGGCAAAATAAAGATGATGCAGAACTCTAAAAGGTTAAAATGCCAAAAAATATACTTATAGATCTGCAATATATTCCAAATTTTTTGAGAATCACACTGCAGCCAGAACACCAGAAGTTTCCAACAGTGTATGCAGGAATTTACAAACAGAAACTATTTTTTTAAATCAGCCGGCTTTGAAGCAATCAGATAACAGAAAAGCTGTTACACCAGTTATATTAACTTAACCCCAGGAAATAATTCAGTCAGGCAAAATTAAGACAATGCAAAACTCTGAAAGTTAAAATGCCAAGAAATATATTTAACAATCAGCGATATATTTCCAAATTATTTGAGAATCACACTGCAGCCAGAACACAAGGAGTTTCCAACATTTTATGCAGGAATTTAGAAACAGAAACTATTTTTAAATCAGCAAGGCTTGAAGCAGTGAGATAACACAAAAGCTGTCAGACCAGTTTTATAAACTTCGCCACAGGAATAGGGGGGAAGCAGTTTCAGGATAGATGAGAAACAGAAAACAATGCAGTTTCAGGACAGATGAGAAGCAGAAAACAATGCCAGAAAATATATAAAATAATTCAGTCAGGCAAACCTTTCACTCCATGACATTCATGCAACATTGTCTTATGTAACCACTGTGCTATGTTACAATTTGATGTATTAAGTCTATTTTACTGTATGTTGCATACTGATTTTATTACTTAGTCAGATTTACTATACTTTGCATACTGATTTTTGCTACTATTCTTTTGTACCTGTGTCATGATACTCAGTTAACAAATTGCAAATCAAACAAACAATGTATACGTATATATGTGTGTTTATGCATGTGTATATATGTGTGTGTGTGTGTGTGTGTGTGTGTGTGTGTGTGTGTGTATAAAAATATATATGTAGATATGTGTGAGTCTGTGACTGTGTATTGCATATCCTTGTGAGTTTTTATGTTGTACTTCATCGTATCAAATGAAAGCTTATATAATGCTGGCAAACCACTCAATACTACCTGGTGCTTCCACCACTTTTGCAGATATTTATATTTGCTTGGCAAAAAATATGATATTTATGCATATTTGCATATGTTATGCAAACATCTCAGTGGTATTGTGGAACATTGTTTCATTTCACAGGACAGTTCAACACACAGGTCAGGAAAGTCTTCTGACCCAAATACAATGGTCAATAAGCTAGAACATGTGATCTCTTTTTATGGGAAATTATGAATATTTGTCACATTAATATTTCTGTTAATAACTTTATCCATATACAGCATATATAGTACTTCATGTAATCAAATGAGAAACTACATAACGCTGGAAAAGTTATCACGATATCCACTGTCTCCCCCTTACCAATATGCTAATATTTATATTTATTTAGTAATAAAGTATGCCTAAATATAATATTTCTGTAATTATTTCCAGTGTTATCCATTTAGATGGATTGTGAAACAGTATTGCAAATGCCCAGTCACCACAGACTTCAGCAATGGCTATTCAGACAAATGAGGTAGCCAGTATGAGAGAAAACATGAGTTATTTTCTGGAAGTAGTATGAATATATGACATATGATAATAATTACAGTATCTCCTTGAACTAAAAGGTGTTTATGTGATACTCCATAGTATCAAATGAAAGCATTCACAATGATGGAAATAATTTGCAATGGTAGTTTGTGTCTAACTAGCACTGCTTTGCAGATATTTGTGTTGTACTTTTTTGTTCTATTCTTACTAAACCTGCTAGCAGGTACTATTTGCTTTTACTTACAGGGGACAGCAGTACACCAGGGCCTGACTGTCCCACACATATACTGAGTCACACTTTATTTTTACAGATGTTTAAACAAGATCATGAGGACATTTATTTTAAGGGAATGTGTTCATTGTTAATACAGTATAAAAATGACCCGTTATTAGTTTCACTTTCTTTAGAACCAGGCAATAAAGACACAGTTCATCTGCTGGATTCCCTGTCTCAGAAAGGACATACAGTGTCCAAGAAATGCAGTGTGTCTGCCTCAAGTACAAAACTAGGGGCATGATATTTCTTTACATTAGTGCTTGTTCTCTACCTCACAAACTGAAGCTACTGTAACAATCCTAAATCTATTACTGTTTCCAGATGAGAACTTTCACTGGCATGGCTTGATGTTGTACAGTATGAAGTTCTGGTAACACCTCTTCAAGACCTGTCTTGACCCAAAACTCCGGACTCACTTTCAGTGGACAAAGACTAAGACTGCTTTTATAAAATTAAAGGAAGCCTTTATCTTCAACACCAGCTCTGGAATTATGAGAAACATTTCTCTGCTCGGTCGTGAGTATGATGGGTATGGCCAAGGAATTACCGACTCAAATAATGGTGACAAGCATTGGCCAGCAGCTTATTGTAGCAAAACTTTGGACCTCGTAGCTGCTGGATCTCCACAGTGTCCAATAGCAACTGCTGCAGCAGTGATATCGTTTGAATCATTCTTTCCTACTGGTGTAAAGAGCTCCATTAACTGCTTAACTGCCACATTCTGTACTTGCTCTTTTACTGTTGAAAGGGGCTTGGCATTTGCCTATCAACTGACTTGATATATATGAGTGACTGCTTTTGATTGCAACTAATATCACACTGGAAAGGTGTTTTAAATACAGCTAAATTGCTGCCCTGTGAAAATGTAAGTAAAGTATGCAACTATAAATTACTTGTAGAACACTGCAACAAGCACAAAACTGATATGAAAGATATTCCACTGAAAAATGCTGGCTTTAATCTATTTGACGATGGCTCTGTTTTCAAAAGTGAACAGAAACAAATGACTGCAAGGCAAACAGTATGCATGGGACATAAATGTCTGGTACACTGCAAACTGTGAAATCTGCACAAGCTGCTGAGCTGATAGCTGTAATCAGAGCTTGTCATATTGGAAAAGGAAAAAAAATTGTCAAGGCATATACAGACAGCAGCAATGACATGAAGCAGTAAATGATTTTTGTCAGCTTTGGGTACACTGAGAGTACTTAGATTCCAAGGGGATCTATTAAAAATGGGAAATATATTTTAAATTCACCATGTGCTATTCATCTTCAAGCTATAAATATAAAGGCCATATCAAAGCTAACAGTGCAGTTTTTAAAACCAATATTTCTGCAGACAAGGCAGCAAAAAATGCTATAACAGAACAGCTTCCAGGATTTTTTTTCTCTGCTACCATTTACAGAGAAAAAATCAGAAGTTTCTGAATTATAGCAACTTGCCATAATACAGGGAAATGAGGAAAATTCTCAGTGGCAAGTTGGTTGTCTTTTACATTTGGATCATCTTTGGCATTACTCAAATGGTACCGTAGCATGGCCAAAATAATTACTATCCTACTTTGCTTATGTGTATCATCAAGTGTTCCACATAAGAAAGAATGGGAAGATGATTACAGTTGCCAGAGAATACATGCTCCAGGCTTTTCACTGTTTCCCTCATTCATTTTGTGGTACTTGTTTAATTTGTCTGAAATGCAATATTTGCAAAAAAGAAAGACAATAACTACATCACCTATTTCCTGGGGAACTTTTCAGAATCTGTAGAAGACTTTGTTCAGTTACCAATTTTTTTTTTAATTTTACTTTGTAGTTGTCCTTATATGCATGTTTCAGTCATTGGTCTGAAGTTTTCACCTGTTCAAAAGTAATGTCACAGACTATAGAAACTACTGAGAGAAGTGATGTCTTAGTTTGGGTTATCAGTGTCCATAAACAGTGACCATCCTGCACAACTTACTCAGCAGATTATGAAAGAACTATGTAAAGTTTTGCACAGAGAGGATTTATTTAATTATCTTCACAAGCTCCACATTTCAGGATTAGTGGAACACTACAATGCTGTTTTGAAAAACAAATTAACCAAAACATGGAAAGAAATCAGCCTAAAATAACCATATGCTTTACCAGTTGTCCTGATGAGAGTAAGATCTCAAAGTCATAGAAAAACATGAAGTTCAGATGAGTCACCCTACCAAATTTCTAGAGTCTCCACCATAGAATTGTAAAGAATGTTGGTAATTAAGCAAGTTACTTAACCCCAGCCTAAGTCTGTAAAAATTCTGTGTAGATCAATGCTCTACTCCAGTTAACAAGTGTTAACAAATAAAAATATATAAATAATGATCTAATTACAAACTACTGCATGGCATTAAATGAAAAGGCTACATTTACATGTTGCTCTGCTTACTCCAATGCTCCAGAGGTCAGTTTTAATCCCTTTGAGATAGGTGGTCACATTCTTTGAGACAGATGGTCACATTATTATAGGTTCATAGGTGCTTACTAGGCTAATGCCCCCAAGAGCCTTTTTAAGCCTAGCCATGCATCCCAAGTCTCTGACAAGTTCTGATACCCTTAATAAGTGTAAGCATGGGCCTGGGAGATGAGCTGTTTACAGGTTACCTGTTTCCATTAGAGACATAGGTGCCAAACCAGGGATGAATTTCCAGTTTCCCATCCAATTGTCCAAGTTGCACTTGAATTGGGTTAGGGAGGAACTCTGCTTCACATGGATGGGGGACCCTGTTCCACAGATGGGTAGTCTCTGGAATACATACCTGTTTCTTGAGCACGTCTTATTTATATCACAGGGAAGGTTTAAGTCTTTAGAATGAGTAATTCTTGTGCTGTTTGTTTTGTGGCTATGCAGGGTACTGCTTCTAGACTGCTTCTAGGGACCATCCCTTTTCCCCGCATCTTAATACCCTGTTCAGTCTCAGCCTCTCCACAGGATATGTGCCCATAGAATGGCGCACGTCAGTGGTGGTCCCGCTACACAAGGGTGGGGCCACAACTGACCCTGGGAACTACCGACCAATAAGCCTGACCAGTCTGATCTGTAGGGCTATGGAGTGAATCATTATGGAACTCATAAATGGAGAGATTGGGAACCTCCAGTCGCTGGACCCCACACAGTTCGGTTTCGTCAAGGGCAGATCATGCCTCCTGAACCTGGTGGATTTCTTTGAGACAGTTGCTCAGGCTATAGATAAGGGAAAGGAGGTACACATGGCTTACCTTGACCTTGCTAAAGCATTTGACACCATTCCCCATTCAGGTATTATTGATAAGCTCACCAGCCTGGGCATAAACCCTTACGTCACAAGATGGATCGCAAACTGGCTCTCAGACAGATCCCATAAAGTAAGAGTAGCGGGATCTATGTCCGAATCCAGACCAGTAACGAGTGGTGTGCCTCAGGGCTCTGTCCTGGGGCCCTTTCTGTTTGGCATATACTTCTCAGAAGTACAGGCAAGCACGGAAGGGCTGTGGCTGACTAAGTTTGCGGACGACTGCAAACTGGGTGCTATAATAGAGTCTCTGGCCAACATGGAGATCCTCCAGAAGGGCCTAAATGAGACTGATGCATGGTGTCAAAGCCATGGTCTCAAGCTAAATGCAAAAAAATGCATAGTAATCCCTTTTGGAAAAAACAGAGTACCCGCAAACTACAACATAGGAGGTAATCCCCTGAAATCTGAAGAAGAAATAAGGGATATAGGGACCCAAGTAGATAGACAGCTTTCCTTTGACAACCATGTTGCCAAAGTGGTTAGAAAATCCTTCTATGTGACCCATCTGATCATGAAAGGGTTCGCATCAAGATCTAAGGATGTAATGGTGCCCATCTACTCTTCCCTCATCAGACCCATTATTGAGTACAATGCACCAATTGGAATGTACCTGGCTAGACATCTCCAGCAGCTGGAGAGACCACAAAGGTACCTAACCAAGAGGATTACTGGCCTCAAACAGTTGCCCTATGCAGCACGATTGAAAAAGCTAAGACTGTTCTCTGTTGTATACCGCTTTCTCAGAGGCGATCTCTGTCTAACGTACAGAGCCATGTCCAACCCAGAACTGTTGAACATGCTCCATCTTAGCAAAACCAAATCTACTCGAGCTACACGCTCTAGGGATATAAACCTTAACATAACAATGAATAGAACATGCTGGAGGGATAGATTCCCTTCGCAGAGACTTCCCTTACTATGGAACAGGGTCCTGATCTACATAAGACAGAGCCCCTCACTATCACTCTTCAAGAGGAACCTTGATGAGTGGATGGGTAACAGAAACTTCACACTGGGGATCGCACCAACAGCACTACTAGATAGGGGCCAAGGGTACTAGCTGCTAGTACAAGGGTCTAGGGAACTACTAAAGGGGCGGTGAATACCGCATAATGTGGCTGGGCTAATATATGCCTTTGGGCAGATAGCCCAGTACCAACCTATGAACCTATGAACCTATAATATGCTATTGAAGAGGATAAGGCCCTAGACAAGTGAGCCTTAACCTTGCCTGGAAGAGATTTATCATGGTGGGAGTAACAGGAAAACAACAGCAGAGGTCAACCTTTATGCAATAGTTGTCCTCATATAAGAGACAAACAGCTGTTCAGCATTCCTAAAGGGCTTTGTTCTGTTGAGGTAGTACTTAAGCTGCTTGTGCCAGATGTCAGAGCAATGAGTAAAACAGTCTTCCAAGTAATGAACCATAAATCAGCCTGAGAGGCATTTTCAAAAGAAGATAAGGTCAATTTTTCAAGAACAAAGTTGAGATCCCAGGGAGGAGGAATTTGCTTTTAAGGAGGGGTCCCATTTGCAACACTCCTTTCATAAACTGTTTGCCATAAAAAGAGATAAAAGAGGGGGATACATTGTCAGATGAGCTGCAATGGCTGCAGGATGCACTTTTATAGAACCACATGAAAATCCATATCTATGTAGCTCACACAAATACTTCAAAACCAGAGGGTTTGAAACCCATTCAGGACCTCTGATATTGGCTAGGAACCACCTAGAAAACCTCTTCCAGCTGTAAACGTAAGATTTTTTTAGTTCCAAGTTTTCTTGTCACCTCATAGAACAAGTGCCTAAAAGATATAAAAATAGAATCATCTAGGCAGTCAGCTGCAATTGCTCTAAGTTGAGGTGCACCATTCCCCCTGACACCGTGTGACCAGATCCAGTCTGTGACAAAGCTTGTGGTAATTACCCTTGGCCAATTCCATTAAAAGGGAGAGCCAACTTTACCTGAGCCAAAAAGAGATTGCCTTTCCCTTTGGTAATTCTTTCTGAATATTTAAAAGTACTATGGGAATCACTGGAAGAGGTGGAAATGCATACAGGAACATTCTTGACCTTGGGAATTATAGAGCATCTGTTTTCCATGCATGACTGCAAGGATGTCTTGAACAGAATTTTTTCAGTTGTCTGTTTTGAAAGGAGATTAATAGATCTACTTGAGGTGCTCTCCTCATTGGATCAAGTCCTGGAAGACCTCTTCATGGAGCTTCCACTCATGAGGGTCTGTCCAGGATCTGCTTAGTCTGTCTGCCATTGACTTTTGCTTTGAAAGAATGTAACAGGCCTGAAGAGTCAGAAAATAGAAAATACTGCACAGCCAGCTCCCAAGCCATCACTGCCAACTGGCAAAAAGTGTATGACCTAGTACCCCCTTTCTTTTTCAGGTGCTACATCAATGTAGAGTTGTCTGTGACCACTAGAAGAGGACTTGAAGTCCATAAGTGGTGAAGAACTTTTAGGGCATGAACCACTGCCAACATCTCTTTTATATTTACATGCTTTAGTGTGTCCTGAGGACCTCACAAGCCTTGCACTTGAACTCCCATAGGCACTGCTCCCCATGCAAATCTGAAGAGTTTGTCTGGACAGATTGGATTGGGGAATGAATAGAGAAACAGAGTCCTGGAATCAGAGAAAGTTTATCCCTCCATCACTGCAGTTCATGTTTCACAAATCCCAGTACCAAAACCTGGAAATCTAAGGGATAAAGATGGTGGATCTGACAATTCTTCAATTTCCATTGAATTTTTCTCATGGGTAGTCTGGCTAGTGGTATCATGAGTATCATCGATGCCATGAGGCCTAGAATTTTGAAGAAATCTCTCCTGCTGAAGCCACGTCTAGAAGAGAGAAATCTAAGAAAATGTCCTGCAAAGAGGAATTATTGTCTTCTGGCAGGACGGCCATCCTTTTTACTGTGACTACCCAACACCTCAAGAAAGTAATTCATTGACAGGATGTGAAGAAGGACTTTTGAAGGTCCACTTTGAAGTGGATGTGACCTTGACTAAGGACTCCAAGTGCCTGGATACAGAATTGGCACAAATCAACAAGTTATCTAAATGAGGGGTTGGGAGGGTGGCCTAATGGTTAAGGTGTTTGCCTTACAAACTCAAGGTGCAGGGTTTGAGTCTCACAAGGGATAATTGGCTAGGCTTTAAATGGCTCGCAAGGGCAATTAGCCTAGTACTAACCTATGAGAACCTATGAGGAAAAACAATTGGCAACCACTGGGGCCAGACACTTTTTAAACACTTGAAGTGCAGTAGATTATTTATTATTTATTTTATTATTTTAACATTATTTTACGAGGATAAATCCAACTGGACACAAAGTGCCCATTTTCAGTGGAGTCCTGGGGAGAAAAGCTCCAAGGAAGTTAACAGAATACATACATGGTTTAGATAACAATATAAAACTGGTATACAAGGTAAGAGAAACAAAGAAGTACAGGAACAATTTTGTAAAACAATAAGATACTCAGACAATAAGATACCCAGGAGTAGAACCCCTATTTGCAATATTTACAACAAAAAAATACATATCAGGTGAGTATATCAGGTGAGAATATAGGGTATGTAGAGGCATACAGTGGGTCACTTATATGGAGTAGTGGGTCTTCAATGGGGGTCTTTGCAGTAACAAAGAGGTTTAGTATAGAAGTGTGAATTAAGAAGGCCCTTGAAGGTGCTTGTGTGACTTTGTAGCCTGAGTTCAGGTGGGAGGGTGTTCCATACTTTAGCAACATCATAAGAGAATAGGGCCTCCCCAGCACTGTTATTGCATGGGTTGATTTCAATCAGTTTTTTGTTACATGAATGTAGTTCCCTTTTGGGGTTGTGAAAGTTTAGTATGTCAGCTAGGGCAGGGCTCTTCCCCAGATGAAAAAGAATTTGATGGGCTTTGATCAATTGGTGGTAGTGTAGGAGGTTTGGAAATTCTAACCAGTGCAGTTTAATTAGGGATTGGCAGTGGTGGGAATGTGATCTATTATTGGCAGTGAACCTAGCTATTTTATTGTAGCATGTGGAGAGTTTGTTCTGGCTAGTTTTGTTAATGTTGGTGAGGACTGGAGAGGCGTATAGTAATAATGATGAGATGAGTTCTAGCTATTGCTGTTCTAGTTTTGGGGGTTAGGAATAGTATGCAACGATATAGGCAACCAAGTTTTTTATGGACTTTAGAGATAGGGATATGTGCTTGTTGAATTTAAGTTGTTGATCAATAGTGATGTCTAAGAGTATGGCCTCAGTTACTGGGGTGATGAGGGTGCCATTGGTTGATATGATGGTAAAGGTGGCAGAGGAGTGATTGATTGGGTGGTATAGTATTAGCTGTGTTTTTTAGGGGTTTAGTATTAGTTGGTAATTGTTTAGCCAGTTCTCTACCTCAGTGAAGGATTCCTGGGCTTTACTTTGTAGTAATTGGATGTTTGGTGCTGAGCACATTAGAGTAGTGTCATCCGCATACTGGACGATGTTGGCTTTATTGGTAGCTAGGTGGAGATTATTTGTAAATATGTTGAAGAGAAGGGGACCAAAGATTGAACCTTGTGGGACACCGCATGTGACAGGGAGTGGGGGGATAGGGAGTTGCCCCATTTACAGATTGTGACCGGTTGTTTAGGTAACTATTAAACCATTTTAGGGTGGAGTCATTCAGGTTGAGTTCTGCTAGGCAGGTGAAGAGTTTGCTATGGGAAACTGTATCAAATGCCTTGGATAGGTCTAAGAAGGTGGCAGAGACCAGCATCCCTTGCTTCCTATGAGAGTTTATGGTATTGGAGAAGTTAATTAGAGCAGTGTTGATGCTATGGGAAGGTCTGAATCCATGTTGGGTTTTAGTTAGAAGGTTGTTAGTTAACAGATGGGCAAGGATTTGGTGGTGGATACATTTTTCTAGAATTTTTGAGAGGGGTGATAGGATAGCAATGGGACGGTAGTTGGAGAGGTCAGTAGATGGACCTCCCTTGTGGAGAGGGATGATATATGAGGTTTTCCATAATGAAGGAATAGAATGCAAGGAGATATATCTATTAATGAGTAGGGAGACAGGGTAGGCAATGGCCTTGAATGCAATTTGGAGATATTGAGCTGGTAGTCTGTCAGCAGCTAGGGTGGTAGGTTTGAGTCTAGCTAAGAGATTTTGAATGGTTGTAGTTGGAACTGGGTTAAAAGTGAAGGGAGTGGAGTTAGTCTGGTAGTTTAAGGGTTGATGTTGGATCATGGGTGATATAGCACTTACCAGGTTCAGTATTGAAGAGGTAAAGTAGTTATTAAAACTAGAGGCTATGTGTGGATCAGTAGCTGTGATATCTGGGGGTGGTGTGGTGGCTTTACCAGGCTGGAGGGTGTTGTTTACTGCAGCCCATAATTTCTGTGGGTTGTTGTTATGTTTACTTTGTAGGGAAATATAGTAGTGTTTCTTGTCCAACCTAACCTGCTTTTTTGCTTTATTTCTGAGCTCAGCAAAGCTTTGCCTTGTTACGGGAGTTTTGTATTTTTGCCAAGTTATCCAAGCTTTGTCTCTAGTCTTGAGTAAGAATTTTGTGGCTTTGTTTAACCAGGGGACAGGGTTACTTTGCAATCTTATAGTTTTTAGTGGGGCTAGTTGGTTTAAAATCTCTCGGAATTTGACATTAAAGTATTCTACTGCATTATGCAGGGGAAGGGTTTTTATGGGAGCCCAGTCGCAGGATTTTAGGGCTTCTAAGAATTGTTCTGGGGAGAAGATTTTTTGGGAATGGACTTGTAAGAGAGTAGGAGTGTTAGTAGATTTTATTTTGTGCTGAAGGAGAAAGGTTGGGCTATGGTCACTGAGGGAGTCAGGTAGTATTCCAGATAGGTGGGCAGTATTGGGCTGGTTAGTCAGGATCCAGTCTAAGGTGGATTCTCGTTTGGTAGTTTTGTCAATTCTTGTGGGTGAGTGCATGAGTTGTATGAAATGATATAGGTTTATGTGGTTGGTGGCTATGGATGAATGTATAGTGTTCCAGTCTATGTTGACATCACTTAGGAGTAATGTTTCTTGGGACAGGGAGTGGGAAGCCCAGTAGAGTATAGATTCTAGTGTCTTAAGGTTGTCTCCTGGTGGTATATAAATGCTGAGTAGGTTTAGTTGTTTGTGTTGGTTTAGCAGTGGTGGCTGGTGACTTCAAATCACAGGGGGGGCTGCAGGAGACAGCTGAATGGGTGGGGTCAAGGGGAAGGGGTGTGGTCAACCACAAAGGGGAGGAGCTATGCACAAAACCACAAAAAACTAACTTTAATTAAATACGCTGCCCTGGGTGGCAAACCATCATTATGAAAGTCCAATCAAGACAAAAATAAGTGTAGAAGAATAAAAATATTTCAATGCATTGGCTGCATGACAGCTTACTTAATATCTAGATGGAAACAAAAGGTTGTGAGGCATGAAAAAATAAATTACTTTTTAAATACATTACTGGAATGCCAGTCAAAATCAAGTATAAGAAAAACCAGAAGCCCTCAACTCAAACCACTTCTCCTTGCACTGCAGTTCTAATTATAATATATTCAGCTTTATTAAAGTACCAAGTAACATGCTGAAAGTAGAAATCTGTGTGATGCCCCCACTTGTAAAAATGTTTCTTATCCAAAAATACCTGCTGCCTGACAACTTGTTTCATGGGGAAAACATGATAAAAGTAAAAAATGAAAAGCAAACAAGAAGCAAGCTCAAGATACATTGCTTAAAGGATTACTATACAGGTTATGGACCACACATGATTGGCATTCTGTTTAGTTTACGGGTAAAGTCTGTAGAGATGACTGGAAGTCTCCAACAAATGTAATGAGCTTTTTAAAATAATGGAATCCTGTCCTTTAATACCCAAGGCTTATACATTATCTAGTCAAGTATTCTCTGCATGGCAACAACAGAAAGGCTTTCAATGTTGGCAATTCTTTAACAGTATGCTTATTAAAGCTTACTTGCATCTTACGATGTCAGACAAGCTTACCCTATGGTCATTAAAGCATTGCTACTTAAACACAGAGCAACAGGCACTTTGAGTAATAAGCATAAATCTGAGTAATAAGCATAAATCAACAGTACAAAAATATGACAGAAACTAGACCATTCTGCAAAATCAAGGACAGATGAAAAGCCACTGTAGTACTTATGCAGTGTGTCCTCCCCATCCAAGGTAGATACAACTACTCCTTGCCTTGCTTGGACACATCCAGAGTCACTACATGGAGGAGTGGGGTGCAACAAGCATGTCACAATTTGAAATCTCTCTGGCTGACTGTGATGGCCCTGACACATTTGTCATACCTCTCAACCTCAAGAGCAAGAAATATGGACAAAGCCATACACAGACGTGGGACAAAGGCCCAACAATAAGGACAATTTTTAAATATTGCTCTAATAAACTTAGAAAGATAATAGAATAGGTCTTGCATTAGTATGAATTTTCTGAAGGGTATAAAATCTGAAACTCAAATGTCTGTCATTTTCTAACTTAGTGATTTGTCACTAATTTGCCAAAAAACACAATTTTATGAAAAATGGACCAAAAATGTGATGCAAAAATATAAAATAGACACACAATACAGCTGCTACCTGTCAAAGAAGGGACACTTTAATATTAGTACTGCTACCTTGAGCAGCTGACAAAGTAAAAGAATCTACATGCATTTCAAGTAATCTATAACTTTGATTATTACAGTTATTTCTTAATTGTAAACCCTCCATGTTTTCTTCCAAAATTGCTATTTTGCGGAGGGATTATTAGGGGGAAGAGCAACATTTTGAGCCAAAATTGGGGACAGTTGAGAGGTTGGCTATGCCTAATTCTATAAAGCAATTTATTTGCATGTACCTCTCAACCTGTTAATGCAGTAAATCTGAACAAGGCCAAATATACTGGGGGCACATATAAACAGTACTAAAAATTGCTCTTGTATAAATTGAGACAGTTGATAGAACAGCTCTTACTTTAACATGCATTTTTCTGAAGGTTATGAAGTTTGAAACTTATTATTTAGTGACTTCTGGCAAATCATTTAGGAATTAAAACTACAAATTTTATGAACAACAAACCAAAAATAAGAAGCAAAAATCTATTCATTCTTTGAAAATCTGGACAGTTGGGAGGTATAGTTCAGCTGGGCCTGTCTGAGTTTGCTGCCCTTCCCCCCTGACAAAATAATGGTTGAATGGAGCCTCTGCAGCCATTCCAATGAACCATTACTTGGCTATTTCACTCCATTTACCATAAACACTAATGTGCATACTGCTTTACTTCTATGATGAGTTGGACTTCATTTGAAAGTTTTATTTTGTATTTTACAGCACAAACACTAAGTCATCTGTTAAACAAAGCAATGCAGTCTCACAATGAAAACTTAGCATTAAAACTTCTCTGCCCTTGAAACTCACATTCATTGAAACAGCATTGAAACCCACATTCAAAGAAAATACATTTTGCCAGTGGCAGATAAAGATTAATTTTGGGCTGTTTTCGAATCATAGACCCCTTGCATATGAAACATAAATGTGCTCTTTGATACACCTTCCTCATTCTACTAAAATTATATTCCTTGTACAATACAGTACACTTGTTAGAGGGTGTTTTAAATTTGTTTTGAACATTTTTCCAGTAAGCAATGAAACAAACCATATGCACCCATAATGGCAAAACTGCCCAGTTGAGAACATTTATCATAAAAAAGTCTACTCAGACTTCCACAGTCCACCATTATTAGTAAATTTACACAATTCTACAGTCCACCATTATTAGTAAATATGCACAATTCCACAGTCCACCATTATCAGTAAATATGCACAATTCTACAGTCCACCTTTATCAGTAAATATACACAATTCTACAGTCCATTATCAGTAAATATGCACAATCTCTGAAGTAAGTCATCTAAATAATTCCACATTAAAGAAATCTGTAACTAATGAAGCGGTTGCTGCTAGCAATCACCTTTATATTTCATGGTTTCATCGAAAAATAAAGTGCCTGTTGCCCCTCGGGAATAAATTGCCTATATTACATTAAAAAATGATAAGCTAGTAATAATATTGCAAGAAGAAATGGATGGCAAACTGATAACAGACTCATAGTTAGTATCTTCACCAAGGAGAACATTCTCAGTACGGCAACATCCACCCCTTGTGGGAGTGGAACCCACAGCCTTCTGCATCAAAAGCAAGTACACAACCTGTTGTGCTATAGTATTAACTAGGCAAAGCACTAAACTTCTATTCCCCTGCAGCTCTCAGCTCCTTGTAAAATCTACTCAATACTCAACTGCATCTCAACTTCGCAGCTCAAGAAAACTGGAAAAAGCCAAAATGTATTGGGGGGGGCCAAAAGCCCAAAAACCAGGGACACATTAAACATTGCTTGTATAATCTTGGAAAGTTGCTAGAATAAAATGTTGTGTTGCCACCATATATTTTACTGCCAAGGTCCCTGAGCAAAAAACAGTCAGAGTAACATACCACTATGCCACATCAGCTGCTTTGTAAAAGAGAGGAAGACTGAAACTTAAATGGCTATCATTTAGTGAATTCAGTTCTCACCATAGCTGTCAACCTCTTAGTACAAAACACCTGGACAAACCCAGTAATGAGGGAATACAGCCCTCAAACATATTCAGTGAATTCAGTTCTTGCCATAGCTGTCAACCTTAGCACAAAAACCTGGACGAAGCCAATAATGGGGGAATACAGTCCCAAAAATAGGGACAAATTTAAAATATTCATCTTATAAACTTAGAAAATTGCTAGAAAAAAGGTTGTGCTACTATATATTCTGAAGAACATGAAGTTTGAAATTCAAATGCCGGTCAATTTTACTGCGGACAGAACAAAACAATTTTCAGCAGAGACGAGGGATTAAAACTGCAGACACGTCTTTGTAAAATGGCAGGGCACCAGAACAAATCCACACAAACACAGGGAGGAGATGCAGACTCCACACAGAAGCCACCCCAACCAAGAATCAAACCAGAAAACCTATAGCTGTGAGGCAACAATACTACCACTGCACCATCAATTATGCAAGGAATTAAACATTCAGAAACCTGAAGTCTGAAATTCAAATGCCTGTCAATTTTATTTAACATTTGTTAATCAGGACAGTCTGACTTGGAACAAAAAAACAATTTTCAGCAGAGGCCCAGGAAGAAATAATGCAGACATGTCTTTGTAACATGGGAGGACACAAAAGCAAACCCACACAAACACAGGGAGAAGAGACAGACCCCACAAAGAAGGAACCCCAGCCAAGAATCAAACCTGAGAACCTGCAGCTGTGAGGCAACAATGCTACTACTACACCATCAAATATCAAGCAGTAAAACATTGACAAACCACAGATATTATGAGGAACAGATCAGATCAAATATGAGGCAAAAATCTGCAATTTTTTTACAAATGGTGGTGGGTAGGGAACTCAAGTCTTTAACACCTGCATACAGGGTACAGGGTTCAAGCCTGAGGTATTCCCTACCACACCACCATGAGCACCTGGGGCATTTTCACACAGGTGATTTTGTTAGTGGTGTAGTAGGTTGCATGATCTTGCAGTCAGCCCTAATAGACTCAGGCTATTTTTCACAAGTAGTTATTATTTTTTTTGCATGTCCAAGTAAAACCATATCAAAATGTGGCAATTATTTCTATCAATATATTAACACATTTTATTACTATGTATTATACAATATTAATATGTGACTTGTAGGAATTTCTGTCGTTTTACTTTAACTAATAGTGTATATAGCCTTTGCCTATTTTATGTACCTTCTATGTCATTGCTGTTCTTTAACTGTCATGTATTGTTTGTCAGGAGCTTTCTCCCCAGGATTCTAATGAAAATGTGATTTGACAGTTGTGGTTAACAAAACATAATAAATAAATACACACATAAACAGGATGCAGTAACTTTTTTTACTTCTCTAAAAGAATTGTGTTTTGCTGTGAAAAATCCATCACAGCACACATTTAACAGTTCTAAAAGAAGTAACAACTTGCAATGCTGACCATTTCTGCAAATGAAACATGAAGCACACTCTATAAGGTTGGATGTTGCAAAAAAAATTAACTTCCAAGCAAAACCAGCAAATATTCGCTTCCAAACAAAACCAGCAAACGTAAGGAGTTAACATTAGCACGAGTTATAATTGACATGTCTTACAAATGTGAAAAGTCATTCTCTCCTAGCTGAGCTAGTGCTTTACTTAAAGGGCAACTCCTTAATGTGCAAACTGCTGACACACCAGCTGTAGATGAATACATTAATGTATGCTAGGAGTGACCTTTGTCCCATTCTCATCAGCACCTTTAACCTCATGAAATATTTTGCTTTCCTGGTTGAACATATAGCTCAGCTTTAGATGGAGCATTTAGAAAACCAGAAAAAAAACTGAGTTTGCACTTCTTTTTTTCTTTGGAGAATTGCCCTCATGATATTGTCTCCATTTCCAGAGCTGCTACGTACTACATTACACTGCAGCACAGGACTCCTCACTGTCTTTTTGGGCTGTGAGCAGTGAATGGTTACACTTTTGTGTCATCTTCTCAGTCAGGTTTTATCTTTTTAGTTGGTTTTAATCAATTTTTGCATTTCTAAGATAATACTCATTTCCTAGCCTTACTGTGTCTTCATTACAGGTCTCAAAAATTCCTGAAATTGGGAGCAATAGGAATATAATGATAAGCATTCCTGAGATCTAGAGTCACCATGAAACAATGGTCTGCAAGCAATGCTACGACTGACTGTAAGGTGAGCATTTTGAATTTCAGAATTTTTGTGAAGGTGTTTAGAAAGGACAGATTTAGGACAGGTTTACTGCAGTGCTCCTTTTATGATACCAAAAATATGCCAGAGTAAAACCCTTTGCCTTTGTTTATCACAGGCACTGGAATTATGACTGTTGTTTCTACTATGTGATGGAGCACTGGAGAAAATAGGTCTCTATGGTCTGGTCTGGTGGCTGTGGGGGATGTTCCCTGAAAGGGGGAAGAATTTATATCCACTGCCAAGTGTATCCTATCCAAAGTATTCTCAGAACCATTTGTCTGAAACTGTTTGTGGCCAAGCTTCATGAGTGAAAGTGAATCTGGGGGAAGAAGGAAGAGAAGGAATGGCAGGAGGGGGGCTGTAGGGGGCTTTGTGACTCAGCACAGTCACTCTTTGTAGGGGGGTGATTCTTTTTCAGAAAAGAACCCTTCTTGTTTGGTTTCAAAGAATTATCCTCCTGCAATTTCTTTTTGGATCCCTGACTTTGGTTTGGATGGGATTTTATTTGTTCTGCTCCTTGAAGGAAGACGCCTTGTTTGGGGAGATCTTGAGTGCATGAAACATCCTAGGTACCCCATGCATTAACTTGCCTCTATCACCCCACTGATTCAGATTCTGTGAAACAGGGGGCCTGAACACAAATTCAGAACGTAACTCAATCAAACCCAAAAATGCCTTTTTTGTACACTTCCAGTTCAAACCCATACCTCTTTATGGCATCCAGAACTTTTTTGGGTCTGGTTTCCTTAACTAAGTGGCTTACCAGCTAATGATAGGCAGTATTAGAAAGGACAATGAGTTATTAACAAAATGAAACTAAGAATGTTAGTCTAGGATGCCCTGCAGTGGAGAAATTAATCTTTGTTTGCCACTAATTATTCATATTTTCATATTTATGTTTATATTTTCATAAGTGACAGTCCTACATTTTACTAAGGTGTATGGTGCAAAACACCAATGTAGGAGACAGGATAACTCACTGAAAATGCAGGTTTATACCATACTATACTGGAAATATTGTTAGCTGTTAGTAATTATGAACATAAGCAATATTTATATATGTACTTAATACTTAAAAACAAACAAGTGAATCCTTAGATTGTTGAAGAAAATTATTTTTAATATCTGCACTGTAAGTTGCACATCTTGAGAAACAGCCATTATTATATGTACTGCTAATTATACAGTTAAACATATGGTTTCATATTACTGTAAATATATCAATAAACATGCACTTAAAGAGAAATTTTGTTCTGTCATGTGAAAGCTTATGTCTGACTGGTTAACAAAAATATTCTAATAACAGATGTCTAGGTTTTATAGCTTTTTTTAACACCTTTACTAAATTATCACTTAAGACACAGGCAAACATGCATTAACAGAAAAGAAAACAATCCATTTTAATATTTTTCCATTTAAATACAACATACATAACATACATCACATATATTTTATTTGCTTGAATCATCAGTCCAAAATGACAAAACATCGCTGAATTCCTGCCTTCCCTTAAACCTCACGCCTACTCCTACTGAACATTATAATGCGTGTTTTGTTCCTTCCATTTACTTCTGTGTAATTTGTTCCTTCCCTTTCTAATGAGTCACCTTCCAGTTCTTTAATATTTTTTATAATATTCAATACCTCAAATACAGTTGGTATAAACGTAGATTTCCATTTTCTACTAACTGTTTTTTTGGCAGCCAAAAAAAATTAAAATTAATAAGGCCGTACTATGTCTAGGCAATTTTGATCCTGTATCCCAGCTCAAAAGTATAATTTCCCTACTTACAGCCATTTGCTCACCCTACATTTCTGATAGAGTACTCTGTAAGGAATTTTTAAAATCTGGCAACTCATTATATTCCCAAAACATATGTTCCCAGTTACGTCTTTCTTCTCCATCACATCTCCAACATTTGCTTGCTACATGAGGAAATTTTTTTGAAGTCTGCTTGGAGTATAAAATACCTTTGCAAACCCATCCAAAGATCCTAAACCTTCTGGACTTGTTTACATACTTGGGAGCCAAACATATGTCTTCCAACCGTTTTCCTGCAAATTGCTTTTACATTCTCTCTTCCAACCTTTTCTTGCCTCCTCTGATTGATTCCTATATTTATCATGCAGAATTTTAAATGTCCTACTAATTATCCCTTTTAACAGCTGCTTCTGTTCTAGATTACACTAAAAGCTCTACCAGAGAAGGTCTTTCACTTCAAATTCTCTAGCCTGCAATTCAAGTGTCTTCTTGACCTCATCCCCCTCTATTACTTCTCTTGCTTGAGTTATTTGTTCTCACTATCTTGGTTCCTTTGTCAGGTTTCTCCAGTAAATTCCAACCCTTTGTTGCCTATTTTCTGTACCCCTACTTGCAGTCATCCCTGCTGGCAAAATCTCCTGTCTCCATTCTACTACTGGCTTAGTTCTTAGAATATTTTCCTCTTTTTTATTAGTATAATATTCTATATGGTTGTTATTATCCTCATCAAGGATATGTATTCAAAATCCCTCTCTCTCTCTCTCTCTCTCCCTCTATTTCTTGAACTTTCCACTGCTTCATCATCTTCCTTTACCACTTTGAATTATAACCTTCTGCTTGTGTTATGTATACAAGCCTTATTTATGTAGTTCTAAAATATCCCTTCAAATCAGGTAAACTTTGTTCTATTGGAAAGATCAGCTTATCCCACTTAATTCTTGCCCTCTTTCCCTCCCAGATAAATCCCTTCAATTATTTATTAATTATTGTTCACAACTTCTGCTTGGGCTGATAAAAGTATACATAACCTGTATACCAGACTAAAGGGACTAAAAACATTTTCACTGATTGTATCTTACTATCCATATCCATATATAAGGATTTTTCAGTTTCTCAATTTTTCTATTATTTTTTGTTTAGACTCTTTCCACATTATACTTAGGTTCCATAACAGAAGCCTTTTTAATCCATACTCCTAAATACTTCATCTTACCACATCCCCATAAATATGGGTATTGCTGAACCAATTTCTGTTGTTGTTGTTGTTGTGTATTTCGGCTTTTCCTGGTTAGGGGTCGCCACAGTGGAACTCCGGTCCACTAATGATTGGCAGTAGATTTTCACGTGCTGGCTTGCCAGGCCTAACGCACAACATTTAACGAAGGAACGCCCATTCACGCATGTCGCCACACAGAAGATGCTCTAACTGAGAATTCTGTGTGGGTACATAATTAATGGCTATAGCTTTTGTTTTATCTTCATTAATTCTATATACTGAGAAGACCTGAAACTGTCTCAAAATGTTCCATGACAGCGAGATGTCCTTCTCTGGATTTATCACGTACAAAATTATATTACCTGCAAACAAAGCCAACTTTTCTTTGGTCCCTATCAGCATCTCGAATGCTGACAATATTGAATTTGATATTGTCGCATTGAGAATGCCGAAAGGGCGGAACGTCGAACGGGTAAACGGAAATCTCCATAAGGGGAGATTTCCATTTACCTCAATGTAGTGCAGTCTCAGAGTTGGTAGATTTAAGTAGCGGGGGTGTGAGGGTGCAGGGGGGCTTGCCCCTCTGCCTACACCCTTTAGGTTTTTTTTGGGGGGGGGTATTTTTTAATCAGCATTCGAAAATGTAATAGGTCGATCATTTCAGTTCGACATTTAGTAATTCGACCTATTACATTTTTGAAATGCTGATATAGACCCCTTTTCTTGACCACCATACCAATTACATCCTCATATTTCTGAATCCCTTATTTTCTTTGCCAATAGGTTGTATAGTTTTCAAGATATACCAATATGTTTGTGAAAGTTTAGAAAAAATATAATTTGGGAGTTCTGTGCATTATAATATATTACAGTATTTATGGAAAAGACTATGAATGCACTGACTGTTATCACTGTAAAAAATACTTTTCACTGATAAAAACTATTGAAACTGCACAAATAGCAATTTTATTGTTCACAAAATATTTACATTTGTTTAACTTATGCTTTTTAAGCTCTGGAATGCAAGGTGTGTGATAGAGGTGTGACATTCCGCACCACATAGGATCACAGGATCATATGAAGTTACTAGTCTAATGGCCCTAGGGCCCTTACAATCCTAGTCAAGTTCTACCCTTATTTCCACAATCAGCACCTATTGCCCCTGTCCAAGAGGGACACAGGTGGAAACCCTTTGGTGAATTTACAGTTATCCATCCAATCGTCCAGACTGCATTTGAAGAGGGCCAATGAGGTGCTCTGTTTGACATGAAGTGGGAGTGTGTACCAAAAGGTGCGGTATCCTCTGGGAGACAAATCTGTTCCTCAAGCAGGTTCTATTAATGTCACATACCAGGTTAAGGTCTTTAGAGCGAGTAACCTGTGTACCATTTGACTTGCGCATATGCAGCATTTCCAATAAAGCACGGTCAGAGATTTCCTTATATGCAAGGCAGAGACAGCCTCTGAGTAGTTTGTATGAAACAAAATAAAGTGACAGTGATTTTAGATGATCCACATAGGACAGATGCTGAAGACCTTGAATTTTCTTTGTGAGGAACCTTTGTGGTTTCTCCAATTGCTCCAGGTGCTTGGAAAGGTAAATACCAAAAGGGGCATTGTACTCAATTATTGGCCTGATGAGGGAAGAGTACAGGGAGGTTAAAACTTCTTTTTTTCTGCAGGCAATGCCCTTACTTATGAGATGAGCAATTTAGAATGCCCTTCTTACCACTGTGGAGACATGGTGATCAAAGGTAAGGTTGCTGTCAACCTGTGTGCCCAGGTCTCTCATCACTGAGTGTGTACTTAGGGTGTTGCTATTGATGTGGTAGCTAGCAGGAGCATCGCTTTTACTGAAAGGGATGATAATACATTTTTTTGCCTTGAGTTTAAGGCCATGACTTTTGCACCAATCATTTGTTTGTGCAAGACCCTCTTGTAGGACGCTGACAGCATTTGGAGAAACTATGACAGCTCATGGTTTGCAGTCATCGGCAAACTTTGTCAGCCGCAGACCTTTAGTTTTTGTTTGTACTATAGAGAAATAGATTCCAAACAGTAGCAGTCCCAGGACTGATTCCTGTAGAACACCACTGGTTGCAGGTCTGCTGTTGGAGGTGGATTCCTCTGTTTTGACTATATGGCCTTGGTGACTGTGTCGAAGAAGTCCACCAGGTTTAACAGGCATGATCTCCCTTTGACAAATCCAGACTGAGTAGGGTCAAGTGTCTGGAGATTACCTATATCTTTGTTGATAATGTCCATGATGATTGACTCCATGGCCTTGCAGATAAGGCTAATCAGGCTAATAGGTCCATACTTCCCAGGGTCAGTGGAAGCACCACCACATTTGTGCAAGGGAATAATGGCAGATATTTTCCATTCAGCTGGGACAAAGGCAATGCTTAGACTATGATTATAAAGAGTACCCAATGGTGTTGCTAATTCTTATTGCAGCCCATGTAGGACACAGCCTGGGATGTTATCAGGTCCCATAGATGCTGTGTTTTTGGCCTTAGAGATGACATTTACAATCTGCTCTTTAGAGATACAAGGTAGGGGGACAGGTGGTAGGGATATCAAGGGGTATGTGTGGTAGGGACAGGGGAGTGAAGTTTTCACAGAACCTGTCGGTCAACAGGTTAGGTATGTGCACATACTCAGTATATGTGGTATCATTAACTACCAGCTTGGCACAAATCTGGGCCTTTCCTTTTAGGTTATGGACATAACTAAAGAACACCTTATGGTTGTCCTTAGTTGAGGAAGCTAATTTGGATTCATAGTTGCTTTGGAGGATATCACAAGAAGTCTTACTTGCTTGTTTAAGCTGAGGAGGAAGTGTTTCCAGTTTAGAGCTCGCTCCCTCTTACACTTAATCATGAATTTCTTCTTATTGTAAAGCCTGTTAATGTTAATGGCAGCTGTCCATCAGGCAGGTTTGCTCTTCCTTGATGAGCTTATTTTGGTCCTATCAGGTACAGCTGAGTCAATGCAGTTATACAGGTGTTGGTATAAAGCATTGGTGTAGAACTCGGCATAGTTGTCAGTTCCATCTGAGGGGGATGGTGCAGTGAAGCTATTTATACCATCCCGTAAGAGGTTATAATCTGCTTTGAAGAAGTTTTTTAGTTTAGTTGCAGCTGGGGGGGGGGGGGGGGGCAGGTGTGATAGTTACTTCAAATGAGACTGATTTGTGGTCAGATCTCACAAGAGAAGACCTCATAGTGTGGGTGCTACAGTGGTCCCCTATATTGGTAAACACCAGATCTAGGATGTTGGCACCTCCTGTGGTGGTGTCAACTAGCTGGTCCAGGGCATTGGAGTTAACAAAGTCAAGGAACCTTTGGGCAAGTGAGTTTGAGCATGAGTAATTTACCCAGTCAATAGAAGGGTAGTTAAAGTCACCCAAACACATGCTGTTCTGATGTATCTTGATAGATTCAAGTAGATCCAACATAGATATTAATGAGCTAAATGTGCCAAACTAGCACTAGAGCTATCTATGGGAATGCAACCACCAGAATTAGCTGTTTGCAGGACACTCTTAGCTAAGGAAACCACATCAGCCTTATAAACAACTATAATCTGATTACTAGCTGTATGATGACGCTTCTGTTTCATTTTCTTGTGAACTTCACTACTAGATAAAATATCTAGAGACAGACTATTATGTCTGACAAGAGGTCTGCTACCCTGGACTACTCCTGCACCATAAGGATCCAGTATCTGTCTGCTTGGGATGACATGATAGACAGACCATGATGCTTTGCCAGAGACGGTCTGCATCTGTCACCCCTGGGATTCCAGATACTGGCCAAGGCCCTTGCCACCCCTATAGTGCTTTTTTTAGGCAATGCCCTGAAGATAAATTTACTACCATAACATTTGCTAGCAAACGCATCCTAAGGGTTATGCTACTCAACACTAGAAGTCTAAACCTCAAAATGCACTTGCTCGAGTCACTCCTGAAATTGGAGAACATTGACATCTGTGCAGTAACAGAGACCTGGTTCGAGGCTCCTGAGAGCACCCGTGAACTATCAGGTTACAATGCATATCACACCTTTTGGCCCCCTAATATGAACCAAAGACCTAATGCTTCTTAGAATTCAACTCCAATGCCTTAGATCAACTCATCCTCACCCCACTAGGGGGAAAAAACATTCTTGACCTAGTTATTACAAACATGGGGGACTGCTGCTCTACTCCTATGATAAACCCCTCCCTGGTTTGATTCAACCACAAGTTAATCACTATTGATATCCAAATCCTGCCCCCATCCCTGAAAAAAGAAACCACAGTGAAAAACTTCTCCAAAGCTAACTTTGAACTTCTAAGGACAGAAGTGGCAAGCTTCATGTCATCCATAAAAAATGGGAATAGAAGTATGGCTGCTGAATCTTACACCAAGGCACTGTATGAGCACCTACACAACTGCATAGATAGGGTCATACCAAACAGAGCCAAGACGCTCTCCTCTAAAAAAAGGACGCCAATCTGGTGGACCTCTAGCATTAACAAACTCTACAACAGAGGGAATAAATCTTGCAAAGAAAGGTAAAGTCCGATGACTGGAAAAATTCCCTCAGAAATCTCAGTAAAAAACTGAGATCTGAGATCCCTCATCAAATCCACCAAAGCTAGTTATGAAAACAAAATTGCTACAGATACTAAGGACAACCACAAGGCTTTTCTTAGCTATGGCAAGAATTTGCATAATAATACGCAGATTTGTTCAGAGCTACAACACAACAGCACCAGTTATACTGAACCAACTGACATTGCCAATATCTTGGCAGACAGGTTCAGTGCAAATTTACTCCTCCCTCACCCCCTAATGGGCCCATTCACATAACCGAGGAGTACCAAATCCCTATTATCACGATTGCACAAGTAAAGACCGCACTGACCAAAGCTAAGAACACGGCTTCCATGGGACCAGATAATATACTGGGTTGTGTCCTGCACGAACTACAAAAGGAACTGGCACCACATCTGAGTGCTCTGTTCAACTACAGCCTCAGTTCAGGCTTTGTTCCCACTGAATGGTGCACTGTTACAGTCATCCCGCTCCACAAAGGGGGTGCGACTACTGACTCTGGAAACTACCTCCCTATTAGCTTGATGAGCTTGATCTGTAAGGCTATGGAACGTATTATTATGGATCTTATAAATAAGGATATAGGGGACCTTCAAACCCTGGACCTCATGCAGTTTGGGTTTGTGAAAGGCAGATCATGTCTGCTAATTCTGATAGAGTTCTTCAAAGCTGTCACCAGAGCAGTGGACAAAGGTAAGGCCATCCACACAGCCTACCTCGATCTAGCCAAAGCCTTTGATACCATCCCACACTCTGGAATCACTGATAGGCTCACTAATCTGGGCATTAACCCTTATGTCACTAGATGGGCTGCAAACTGGCTCACTGACAGAACCCACATGGTGAAAGTAGCTGAGTCCAAATCTGACTACTGTGCAGTTACAAGTGGAGTCCCACAGGGATCGGTTCTGAGGCCTCTCCTGCTTGGTCTGAAGTTCAAGCTAACACCAAGGGACTCTGATTAACCAAGTTCGTGGATGACTGCAAACTGGGAGCTATTATTTATTCTCAAGCTGATGTAGACATCCTACAAAAAGGCCTTACAGAGACCAATGACTGGTGCCAAAACCATGGCCTTAGGCTAAATGCCAAAAAATGCATAGTCATTCCCTTCAGGCAAAACACATTGCCCACAAAATACTATATCGAAGGGAACCCACTTAACTCTGAAGGAGTTATAAGGGATCTAGGGACACAGGTAGAGAGCAACCTCTCCTTCAACAACCTCATTGCCACTATAGTTAGGTAGTCCTACATGGCACATCTCATCAAAAAAGGTTTCTCATCCAGGAAAAAATAAGTCATTATCGCTCTACTCATCCCTTATCAGACCCATTATAGAGTACAATGCCCCATTTGGCATGTACCTCACTAGACACCTCCAACAACTGGAGAAGCTATAGAAATTCCTCACTAAGAGGATCTTAGGACTCATACACATGCCTTATGCAGATAGACTTAAAAAAACTTAAACTATACTCTGTCTCATATTTTCTACTTAGAGGCAATCTCTGCTTGACATACAGAGCCATGTCCGACCCAGTTTTGCTTGACATGCTTCATCTGAAAAAATCCCAATCCCAGCATACTCAATCTTATCACCACATTAAACAGAACCTGCTGGAGGGACAGGTTTCTAACCAGAAATGCCAAATTCTCTGGAATAAACTCCCCATTCACGTCAAGCAGAGCACCTCACTGGCTTTCTTCAAGAGAAATCTTGATGAGTGGATGGGAAATAGGAAATTCACCCCGGGGATCACTTCAATCGCACTGCTAGATAGGGGCACAGGGAACTAATGTCTGGTAAGCCAGATGACTGGGAACACTATAGGGCTAGGCTTGCAATGGCTCCAGAGCCATTAGCCTAGTACTTACCTATGAACCTATGAACCATATCTGCACCAGGCACTAGATCATCCCCTGGAGGATGTGTTCAACCCCTATTCCATAGTGTCCGGCAATGCTACATAACAGAGAGACAGGGCAAAAGGTAAGAGGTCTTTGAGGCAAACAATTACTTTGATAGAATCACTAACCATAGGCTGAGGTATATTTTTATTTGATTTTTGAGGTGCAACTGGATTTGATGGGGAGGGGGGGTACAAAAGTTAGAATTCATCAAGTCAGGAAAGACTACATCAGCTAGAATAATAAACTGATAGTATTCAATACTGTAATACAATAAACATTTAAAGTTACTAGTAATAAGCATGTCCCCACACAATTAAACTCTACCAAACTGTGCTTTTATCACAAAAAAAAAAAAACATTTTAAATGTGTTTGGAATTACTTTACAGCTGATAGAAGCTGAATATTTTCCAGTACACCAAGTCCAAACATCAAAGCAGCCAGTGCCAACCAGTGTTAAACATTAGCTCTGCACACTTTAACCACATTAAACTGCCACAAAACAATGTTTAATAGCAATTAAGAGTATATTTCCTTGTCAGAGATAGTAAATTCTCTCAAATAACTCAAATAACTTTATTTGCAGTAAAGTTGCGATCCAATGTTAAAAACACAGAATAGAGCCATATGTACAGTAAATAATGTATAAAAAATCCAAGTTCTGTAATATTTTACAATCAATAAGTGAAAATAAAGTAGAGAAATAACAGAACAATAAAGACAGACCTCTAGTGTGTAATGGAACACATACATACTGCACTCATGAGAGAAATACTGAAAGTTTCCTCGGAAACTGTAAAAACAAACATTTGTCAAAGATAGAAGCTGAATAATAGATGAATAATTAGACAAACTCTCCTACTATCAAAATATCCAAAAGAAACATGCTACTAACTCCCAAAAATTTTGGGCAGCAATCAACTCTGTTTTACAACCCGGGAAAACATCCACCCCCACACCCAAAACAGAAAACAACCTAGACAAAATCCCCACCCAATTTAACAAATACTTTACTGAAACAATCCAAGCCCTAGCTGATAATCAACACCCCACCTCATTAAAAGTATCTACTCCAAATGATATACTAGATAATAACACCCAATTCAACTTTCATTCAGTATCAATCAAGACCATTCAAAAACTCCTTCAAAAACTCAAACCCACCACCCTGGCCACAGAAAATCTACCTGCTGAATATCTACAAATAGCTGCAGAAGCCATAGCCTATACTGTTTCCATACGTATTAATAGATCCATCTCAGAATGTATAGTACCCCATTTATGGAAAATATCACATATAATACCACTGCATAAAGGAGGTAACTCCTTTGAATGCAATGACTATTGACCTATAGCTATACTATCCGCCTTATCAAAAATCATTGAAAGAGTAATACACTCACAACTGATGGAATACCTGTTAGAAAACTAATTATCTTCCCAGCAACATGGCTTTATACCCTTCCATAGTACCACCACTGCACTTACATCATTCACTAACACCATCAATCATCACAGAAATAATAGACTTCTAGTATCTGCTACATTCTTAGACTTATCAAAAGCTTTCGACCACCTCAAACTTCTTCAATCACTCTCTACCTTAAACCTCAGTATCTCCTCTATTACATGGTTCAAGCTCTATCTGACAGGTAGGCAACAGGCAGTACAATGGCAGAACCAAATATCCTCCCTACTGCCTGTTTCTGTAGGGGTCCCCCAAGGTTCCATCTTAGGTCCCTTACTCTTCACTCTTTTCACCAATCAACTCTCATCCACCACACCTTAAGCCTCTATTGCCCATTATGCAGATGACACCACTATAATCTGTGCAGCCCCCACACTCGATCATCTCCTCTCCCTAACACAAGAATGCTTCTCACTAGCCGAAACATGATTTACCAATCACCAGCTCCTTATTAATCCAACTAAAACAAAATTACTCCTCTTCAGCTCTCATAGATCCTAATCCCTAACAGACAACTTTGCCATCACCTCCAACAACAAAACTATTATTGCCCCATCCACCCACACCAAACTGCTAGGTGTAGAAATAGACAACCACCTCAGATTTGATTTGCACATTGCCCAAACCATAAAAAAAGTTCACAAAAAACTTGGACTGCTCTACCGTAACAAACACTATCTCTCAAAGCAATCTAAAACAACAATAGCCAGGACACATCTGCTATCAGCCTTGCTTTACAGTTCCCCTGTGCTCACAAACCTTCATAAAATGGATCTAAGCAAACTTGAATCCTGCTATAATAAGATAGCTAGATTTGCCACAGAATCACCTTACAAAACACATCACTGTGAATCTCTCAACAAGCGTAACTGGTTAGAACTCCCTCTATTACTGCAATTAAATCAACCCTCACTAGCACACAAAATATTAAACCACTCAGACAAAATCCCAGCTCTTGAACATCTTATACATTCCCACACCACAACTAGAACCCTGAGATCTAGCACCCAAAATCACCTAGAGGAGAGGTCACCAAATTTAACGAGGCAGGAAAAGCTGTCTACAGCTACTCAATCTCTAAACTCTGGAATTCCCTCCCTACCCACCTAATAACCAACAATGCTACTACTCAACTTAAGAAACTCCTGAAAATTCACTTCATGAACAACAGGCTATGCTTCTGTCTCACCCCAGGATAAAAAAACTTAGATTACAACTAATTCCCATACGCCACAATAATAATTGTTATTCTCTCACCCTATTCACAGTCCGGTCATGACTACAGGCAATGAAATGCCTTTAGCTCCCAAAAAATCACAACCAACTACGTTTCCAACAAGTCCAATAACCACTGTATGGCTATGTATAGCTTGCCATATTTGGAATGTATAATGTACTGTCCTAGCCAATGATGTTCTTACTTACTTTGAGTGTGTGCAATATGCTGTCATTTAACTGGAATGTTAGTTTTACCTGTAAGGAAAGTTAATTCAAAATCTGTACGATGTGAATGTATGTTCTTGGAGCTTTTCTCCCCGGGCCTCTGCTGAAAATGGACCTGTGTTAAGGTGGACTTTCCTGGTTATCAAATGTAAAATAAATAAATAAATAAATAAATACATAAATAAATAAAATAAACACTGCTACAAGCAGAAATTTGTACATGAATTACTTACTGTAAACCCTTAAAGAAATACAATATTAATATATATATATATATATATATATATATATATACATATATATATATATATATATATATATATATATATATATATATATATATATATATATATATATATATATATATATATATATATATATTAAATAAGGGGCACAAAGAAACTGTATCAGGTTGCAAGGCAAGGACAAAAAGCTAAAGAGGATAGTCAGATACCCTTCATAAGGGATGCCAGCAACAACCTGCTCTCCAGTCCACAGGACATCAAAAGCAGATGGAAGGAATATTTCCAGCAACTTCTGAATGAAGAAAACCCCACAGAAGCTGTACTGTCCCAGAAACAGCCTAAGGTGAGAGGAGCCCACCTTAAAAGAAATAAGAGCAGCACTAAGGAAGATAAAGTCAGGGAAAGCAGCAGGCTCAGATGAGGTCACAGCAGATATGATAAAGATGCTGGGTGAGATAGGGGAGAAATGGATCCTGAGGGTACTAATAGCAGTGTGGAGAGAAAGGCATATCCCAGGTGACTGGAGAATAAGCATACTTGTACCAGTGTACAAGAACAAAGGGGACATCCACAACTGTGGGCAGTACAGAGACATAAACCTCCTACCACAGTGCATGTAAGTTCTGGAGAGGGGGTTGATAAATGGATATACAGAGTAGTAGAATGTAAGATGGAAGATGAGCAGTTTGGATTCAGATCAGGATGCAACACAATTGACCAGATGATTGCATTGAGACAGATACTTGAGAAGAAGCTAGAGATGAGGAGATAGTCCAAATGGGCATTCCTAGACTTGGAGAAAGCATAAGACAAGGTTCCAAGAAAGCTGATCTGGGCAGTACTGTGGTAGTTTGAAGTCCCTGAAACATTGGTAGAATTAGTGCAGGCTATGTACAAGGACCCAGTGACTCAAGTACGAACAGTGTTCGGCCTCACAGAGGGGTTCCCAGTGGGAGTGGGTTTACACCAGGGTTCAACTCTGAGCCCACTGCTGTTCATACTGGTGATGGACTACATTAGCAAACAGCTTGGAGGGGACAGATCAACAAAGCTGCTATATGCAGACAATGTGGCAGTACAGGCAGACTGTGCTAGAACTTCAGAAAAGGATAGGAGAATGGAATGCAGATCTGAAGGCACACGGGATGAAACTAAGCACAGATAAGATGGTGGTAATGGCAGCAAATTGGGGAAATAAGAAGAAGCTGAGAACAGAGATAGAAGGGAAGATAGTGGAACACGTAAACAGCTTCAAGTATCTGGGAGGGGTGGTTGAGGAGAAGGGTAGTCTGAATGAAGAGGTCAAAGCTAGAATCAGAGGAGCTGCAGCCAACTGGCATAAAGTATCAGATGTAGTCTAAAACAGAAGAATGCCAAAGAAGCTGAAATGCAAGGTGTACAAGACAATGGTGCAACCAGTACTACTGTATGGCACAGAAACCTGGGCAGTAAAGGCAGAACAGTTGAAGAAAGTAGAGATGATGGAAATGAAGTGCCTGAAAAGCCAAAGTAGCTCCAATTGCAGAAATGGTCAAAGAGAACAGATTACGGTGGTTTGGGCACATGTGTATAAAAGCAGAAGACAATCTGGTGAGGAATATTTGTGACAAACAGGAAGAAGGCAAGAAGAAGCAAGGACATCCAGCAAAAAGGTGGATGGATTCTGTGAAAGAAGATCAGCGAAAGTCAGGCATGAATATTGAAGAAGACAGGAGTGTGGCACTGAATCGAGAGAGTTGGTGACAGTTAACATGATACCCCAACCCCATGTAGAAAAACAAAATAGGAAAAAGGGGGCTGATGATGATGATTTTTTAAATACACATAAAAATAGTATGAGAATAATAGATGTAATAATAAAATGAGGGGAAGGAGGTCACAAATGAGGTTTATTTGAGCAGTAAGCTGGAGAAATTAGCACTGGACCCTGTGACCTGTCAGATACCTTTCTTCTTTGGATGGCAGAAGACTGAACACTCACTTCCTGTAACAGCTACAGGATATGGTCAGCCAATCAGCTGTCACAGGAAGGGAGATGGTGGGGAATCTGAGCTTTTGAAAGCTGGTCAATATTGGGTTACCTTGGCAAACAACAGAATGCAAATGAGGCAGTGGGAATGATGGATATCATCATCATCAACCCCCTTTTCCAATTTTCTACAGGGGTTTAGGCTGTCATGTTAACAGTCACCATCTCTCTCTGGATTCAAAGCCATTCTCCTACCATCTTTGACAGTCATATCTGACTGACACAAGTCTTCTTTCACACAATCCATCCATCTCTTTGCTAGATGCCCTCATTTCATCTTGCTTTCTGCCTACCTGTTCCAAGTCTTCTTCACCAGATTGTCTTCTGCTTTTCTGCATATGTGCTTAAACCACAGTAATCTGTTCTCTTGGCTTCTGCTCTGATGTCCTTATGTCTCCATCTGTGCCATAGTGTGCATCCTAACTCCAGTCTAAGTCATTTTATCTCCATCACCTCTAGTTTTTGCAACTGCTCTGCCTTTACTGCATATGTTTCTCTACCAATGGTTGCATCACTATGTTGCACATTTTACTTTTCAGCTTATTTGGCATTCTTCTGTCATACACTATCCCTGATACTCTGTACCAGCTGGCTGCAGCCCCTCTGATTCTAGCTTTGACTTCCTCATTCCGACTTCCCTCCTCCTCAACCAAGCCTCCCACATACTTGAAGCTGTTAACCTGTTCCACTATTTTCCATTCTATCTCAATTCTCAGCTTCTTCTAATTTCTCCTATTTGCTGCCATTACAACTGTCTTAACTGTACTCCGTTTCATCACGTGTATTCAGTTTTGCATTCCATTCCCCTATCCTTTGCTGAGATTCTTACACATTGTCTGCAAACAGCAACTTCGTTGACTTGTCCCCTCTAACCGGTTTGTTAATGTAGTCCATCACTAGTATGAACAATAGTGGACTCAAAGCTGAACCCTGATGCATACCCACTCCCACTGGGGACTCCTTTATGAGTTTGAACACTGTTTGTACTTGAGTCAATGGGTCCTTGTACATAGCCTACACTAATTCTACTAATGTTTCTGGAAATTCAAACCACTGCCTGACTGCCCAGATCAGCTTTCTTTGGACCTTGTCATATGCTTTCTCCGAGTCTAGGAATGTCCAATTAGACTCATTCCTCATCTCTAGCTTCTTCTCAAATATCTGTCTCACTGTAAACATTGGGTCATTTGTGCTGCATCCTGATCTGAATCCAAACTGCACATCCCCATCTTACAATCTATTACTTTACTCATTAATTTATCAGTCACCCTCTCCAGAACTTTCATGCAAGTGTTCAGGAGTTTGATACCTCTGTACTGCTCTCAGGTGTGGATACCCCCTTTGTTCTTTTATAATGGTACTAATATGCTCATCCTCCAATCATCTGGAATATGCTTTTCTCTCCATACTGTTTTGAGTACTCTCAGGAGCCATTTCTCCTCTATTTCACCCAACATCTTGATTATATCTGCTGTAACCTCATCTGAGCCTACTGCTTTCCCTGACTTTATTTTCCTTAGTGCTGTTCTTACTACTTCTAGGGTGAGCTCCTTTTCATCTTTCATTGCAGGCTGTGTCTAGGGCAGTACAGCTTCTGTGGGGATTTCTTCATTAAAAAGCTGTTGGAACTACTTATTTCATCTGCCTCTGATTTCCTGTGGACTGGTGAACAAGTTGTTGTTGGCATCTCTTATGACGGCTGTCTGACAATCTTTATCATTCTGTCTTTGCCTTGCAACCTGATAGTTTATTTGTGCAATCTACTGTGTCAATTCCCAGAAGTTGGTAGAATGCCTCTAATGCCATGTTTTTTTTATATTGCAACTCTTCTCTTGGACTCTGTTAGCCAACCAGTATTCCTTCTTAGACTAGTTCTTCTTTCTGTCTCCCACATTTTCCTGCACTCCTTCTTTCTTTTGATGACTTCCCGGACTTCTGCATTCTACCATCAGCTTTCCTTATGTGTCTTGTTCCAACCCTGTCTCAGTCACATATCTGTTCTACAGTCCTTATGTATGCTGTTTTAAGGCTCTGCCATTCTTCTTCAAGTCTACTTATTCCTCTTCTTCCTGAGCTGATACAACCCTGAGTAATTATTTGATCTCTTAAGCTTTCTCTCCAGTCAACTTCCAGGTCTTCATCCTAGTCTCTGTTGACCTGAGAGTCTTCTCTGACCACTGTTTACAGCTGATTGTGGTAACCAGTGGTTTAAACTGTTGGCCAACTGTTTTACGGGGATGACTTTGCAATTACTGACTCTGTTCCAGTGCCCTTTCCTTACTAGGAGGAAGTATACCTGAGTTGCATGTTAACCACCACTCTTGTATGTGATTTTATGAATGCCTCTGTTGCTGAACCACGTGCTGGCCACCATCAAGCCATTTTCCATATGGACGTCTAGAGTGGCCTCATCTTCTTTATTCCTGTTGCCCAGCACAACCCAGTCCTCATATCCTGTTCTCTCTTTTCCAATATGTGTATGTAGGTCATTCAATATCAGTACCAAGTCATAGTGTCCTGCTTAATCTAGTAGGCCCAGCAGTTGCTCACTGAATGTATCTTTTTCTCACTATCACCACCCTGCTGTGGGACATAGGCTGAAGTTATGAATAGTGCCCTATCTTTACAGTAGAGACTGAGTGCCATGAGTCTATCATTAAGTCTGATGACATCCCTCACTGTGTTCTGAAGCCTCTCCCTCACAATTTCTCACGCCATTTCTAGTCTGTCCTCCTCCTGAGCAGTAGGCACAGGATCCCAAGCCTTGTGTCTTTGCTGCATTGCCCTTCCATCTTGTTTCCTAGATACACTGGATGCTCAGCCTCCTTATTACTATCATGTCATCCACTTCTAAGCTGCACCCTGACAGTGAACCTGCACTGATTGTGGCAATCCTTAGTTCTTGTTCAGCAGGTTGATTGGTTTTATGTCTAGCTTTTGCTCAACACAGCTATCCCAGGTAACTCAGGCTGGGCAACTGGACACTGGCAGGCCAGTATCTTATTGACCTAGGACTGATAGGTTTTATGGTGGGCACACACTGGCAAAAAGGGGCACATAGACCCTACCAACTATTAGCATGGATCCCTAGCGTAGGACAGAGTAGGCAGGGGGCCTAAACCCACTAATCACTAACAAACACCCATCCCCAATTTTTAGTGACATTAGGCAACATGATCAAAGCACATATTTTTTTTTTAATCATCAATAGGCTGATTCTGGATAATCCTGATTTTCCTTGAGAAGCTAATGGTCTGTAAAATGTGGTCTAGCTAACCTAAACCAGAAGAAAATATATAATTTGCAGCACGGGAAACCATCAAAAACATCTGTTGAGAACACTGGATTAATTTATTTTCTCTAATGGATTAATGATTTAGTAAATCAAAATATACAGTGGTTAGGATTTATTTATCTTATGTTTGCATGAGTTGATTTAATTATAATAATTAAAAGAATGGCTGCATTTTTATTCTTGTGTGCAGTGTTCTGCAATTCTATGACACTCTGTCAAACAGGGTCATGAAATATATGTCCAAAACTTCATATTGAAGGCTTTTTGATTTTCATCAGCATCTGAGAATTAAAGTATATTATTCTTCTTTCACAGGTCAAGGAATTCACCAGCCTAGGTAAGGGATAACCCCTCTGCATCACAAGGAGAGAAAAGTGTCCAGTACCACTGATTCCAACATGCAGAATCACTAAGTCCAAATCATTATGAGAACTCCAGATATACCTAATGACCTTAGTGATGTATGTAATATTAGTTCCAAGGAGGCATGACACTATGGCTCTCTCCGTATCCATTTTTTGAGTGCAGAAAGGCAGTATATCTAATTACAGAGTAATCAGTTATGAGGGATTTTCCAGCATGTTCTGTTTTGGTTAAAAGGGTGGGTTTAACCTCTAAGTTATTAATTTGTTATCTTGTGAATGGTACCTGATGACTGTGTGTGTGTGTGTGTGTGTGTGTGTGTGTGTGTGTGTGTGTGTGTGTGTGTGTGTCTGTTGACCAAGGGTACATGTGGTGATTTGTCAGCATTTATTGCCTTTTATGCACGTTTTGTTGTTGATGATTTTTTTTAGTTTGGACAGGCAGATGTGAAGAATTAGACATATTTGTAAATTTTTAGAGAGTACTACTGATTTCTTAAAATTTAAGATGAGTTACACTAAAGACAAAATAACCTTCTTAGATATTTCCTTAGAGAAAGAAGGTGATACTATTCACACTAGTATGTTTAGAAAGGAGGTTCAGTCCAATCGCTTCTTACATACAACGAGCATGCATCCAAGGCATGTATTTAAGGATATTGTTATGAGTCAATATTTTAGAGTCAGTAAGTTAAATATGAAGGATGAAATATACCATGAGCAGGTGAATGAAATGTATAGTGATTTTAAGACTAGAGATTATAATGAATCCCTTTTACAAGATCTTTAGTGTTATGTAGATAGTGAGAGAAAAGGCTTAGCTAAACCCTATTTTGGACATGGTGGCTACTTAAGTAATAAAAGGAAGCACAAAATACAAAGTGATGTGTTTTTACGGTATATTGACAATTATAATCTAAGAACTTCTCAAGTTACTACATTATTAAGAATAATTGGTCTGTTTTGTGTGCCCAATCTGAGATATCTAATATCGTAGGGCAGACTCCTCATTTTTCTTCTAGGAAACAGAAAATTTTGAAACAGTAATTATGTTACAAAGAATTGAATGTTATTAGGAAACCTAGATGTCTGCTTAAACATGGGACTGTACCCTGCCTGAATTGTGTGAAGTGTAAATATATTAAGACAGATTTATTTTTTAAACACCCCATTACTTTGCAGGATTTTGAATTAAAATGTTCCACTACATGTTCAACAGAGAATGTGATCTATTTAGCAACCTGTTCATTATGTACTCCATTCTATATAGGAAAATGTAGCAGGAGATTGAAAGATCAAATAAAAGAACACATGTCAGATATTAAAAAAAATGTACTGACCAATGCGCTGACTAAACATTGCATGGACAATGGTATAAAACATATTTTTAGTTTTAAATTTAGAGTGGTTCAAATGGTCTAGCCTAATAAGAGAGGGGGGAGACCTGGGTAACAGATTAGAAGTGGCTGAGTATAAATAGATACTTAAATTAAATGCTGACAAATCACCACGGTTAAATGGAACAATTACTATGAAGCCTGCATGACATAGTGCTAAGCACTGTTCTTGGCTTTATTCCACTGAAGCTATAAGGCACTAAGCTACTTTTATGCTAAATGATATGTGTGTTAAAGTGATTTAATAACCAACTATAAGAACTGAATTGCTATCATTTAAGGAGTCTCTAGCAAAGACGTTTTAGCAAGGCAAAGATGGACAATATTGTGCATTTCTTCAGAACTGTGTTTTTTACTGCTTAAGTTAGTTATCTCTTATGTGCAACTCAATAGCATTGAATGTTGCTACAATCACAACTATAGCTCCATGTAACCTTATTTGTTTTCTGCTCTGCCCTTTTTCCTCCTAGAATTCTAGCCAGTAAATCTGTATTTTTTCACCTTAATTGAAACACAGCGTATCTTGTCCTACAGCTTTATACTGAGATCACCTCCTCCAGAAAACAGCAACAGAATACTGCTGCAGTCTGAAACAAAGTATGCTAGATGTTTCTGTAAATTCCAAACCTGTTACAATCTATTAGGCTGTCCTGTTATTTAGGCAGGGTACCTAGGAAACCCTGTTGAGCACTGTACCTAAACAACCAGCTGAACAATTCCCCTCTCTCCCAGCATTTTCCCCTTCTCTCCAAACTATTGAAACCCTATGCAGAACACTTAATTATTTTTATTAAACCCTGTAGTGCTCCTACCCATCTCCCAGTACTCCATAAGGGCTCAAAACGAAAACGCCATGGAAGGGTCTATCCTACCTTGTATTATGGTTGTATTTTACTAGCTTTTTTCCCTTTAAATTGGCTCCTAAACCTACTGATAGTCTTCCTTCATCTATTGCCTGCTTCGCTCCCTTCCCTGCCCCCAATTTCCACCCGCTCCCAGTGGTCCTACCTTTATTACAAACAGTAATCACTCCCACCTTTCAAACAACCTATAACATCACTACACCTATACTACCTCCTACAGCTTCTCACTACTATCTCTCCTACTCAGCTGATATGTATAAGTACACCATACCTATACTCACTGCATGCACACTCCTTGCATACATTGCATCTTACCAAACCTCCACCATTCCCACACTCAACCACTACTGCTGTACCACCACACACACCACCACTCATATCCCATCTCTGCTCTACTACTCTCCCATCAGGTCAACAACCTTCCCAATACACCCTCTATATAGACTACAGACCACAATACATAAACTAAAAACAACCCCACAACTTAACATAACAACCCTACCACCATACCTATTACCCACATAACACAATCAAAAAACTTCCCTTATAAGCAAACATATCCAGAAATTGATAAAACTAATAATCTCATCCATATCCAACATAGCACTCAGTGGAGACATCCATCCCAATCCTGGCCCCTCAATCTCCAACCCCTCCCCTCATAATCAGACTACAAATTACATCCTCTCCCAAATCACAGCCAATAGAAAGCCAACTGACCTCCTTCTGATAAGCCTAAATATTAGAAGTATATGCAACAAGGTGCATGAATTCCATGCCACCATAGACTTATACTCCCCTGATGTAGTGATCCTTACAGAAACATGGTTAAAACCACACATTACTAATGAGCAAATCCTCCCTACCGGTTACAATATACTAAGAGTAGACAGACTAAACAAAAAAGGAGGTGGTATAGCTATAATATTTAAACAGCATCTAGACATCTGGATCTTAAAGTTAGCAGTTCCACAAATAGGTAAGGAAGAAATAATATATACCAACCTTAAAATAAACCAAAATAAAACCCTAAACTTAAGAAGTTGCTACTTCCCACCTGGCCAAAACATCCCTCCACTTGAAAATCTCCTCAGCTGGACTGCTCAACACCTACCCCAAGAAACTTTAATTCTAGGAGACTTCAACACTGACTGGCAATCCTGTTCTAGCAACCACCCAACCCATCATGTAAACCTTCATGGCTTCACCCAACTAGTCCAGTCACCTACTAGGATAAATAAAAACTTCAAAAAACACACTACCCTTGATTGGATACTAGTCAATAAGAGCCCCCAGTCATATATAGCAGGCTGCCTATCTGACAGCCTCAGTGATCACTCCCCAACCTTCCTACTAAAAAAAACCTTTATAAAGCGAAACCCATCATCTACCGTCAAATAAGCAAAAAATCTAACTTCAACCCTCTCTCATTCAGCTCATCCCTAAAGACTGTAATTGGCAACCTCTACAATATCTCAAACTAGATGACACAGTTGACTACTTTAATAAAACATTCCTAAGCATCCTTAATTACCACGCCCTCACAAGACGTTCCCCAACTAGAGCTCAACCATCCCCATGGCTACTAAAAAAAACTAAGTTTGAAATGAAAACAGGGATAAAGCCTGGAACAACTTGCACAAAACCAAAAACCTCTCTACTAGGCAAAAATTCCTAGAACTGTGCAATAGAATGAAAAGGCTTATAAAACAGGACAAAATCCAATACTACCAGTCTGCCCTTACCTCCTCCCAACATAACCCCAAACAATTCTGGTCCTCAATAAACTCCATCCTCCACCCAGGTAAAGTAAGTACACCCACTCCTAACTTTACTCATTCCTCCAAAAATATTGCTACCTCTTTCAACAGTCACTTCACACAAACCGTACTATCACTAGCTAGACAACACAACCCCCCCATAAACCCACACCATCAACTACAACTAACAATCTCCCCACTAGCTTCTCTTTCTCTCCTGTTCCTACCAACAAAACAACACCACCATCCATCCTACAGAACACACCAAATTACTAGGAGTAGAAATAGACAATAAACTAAACTTTGACATTCACATTTCCATGACCATTAAAAAGTGCACAAAAAACTAGGAGCATTATATAGAAATCAGCAACTACTTACCAAAGCAGCTAAAATTTCAGTAGCAAATTCTCATCTTATCTCTACCCTACTCTACGCCTCTCCAATATTTACTAACCTTAGACAATGCGACCTAAATAAGCTCGAAACCTGCTACTACAAAATCGCCAAATTCATCACAGGGGCTTCCTACCATACTCACCACTGTCTCTCACTAGCAGAACTGGGCTGACTAGAGCTCCCCCACTTCCTTCAATGGTACCAACTCACACTCACCCACAAACAAATAAACCAACCACTAAAAGTCCCATCTCTCCAGAATCTACTCCAACCCTACATAACCACAAGACCACTAAGATCCAGCTACAAAAACCTCCCACAGGTCACAAGAGCCAATAACTCTGCTGGAGAAGCATTATTCTCCTGCACTATAGCCAATCTCTGGAACTCCCTCCCATCCTCAGTTACCTCTGTAACTTCTTGCACCCACTTCAAATCCTTACTAAAATCACACTTAAAAACTTGCCAGATATGCCCTTGCAACCCCCCATTAATACCATCCACTCCATCCACCCACTACCTCTCTCGGCCTCCTATCAACAACCTACTCTTAGCAAGCTTGGTTATTCATGTTCCCAGCTACCCACCACATAGTACTAAATTCTTGTAGCAACAACTGCTAATGGCTGTCATGTACCTCAAAAACAGATTGTATCAATTGTTCACTGATGAATCTCAACTACATTTGTAACCATGTTTAGTATATGTCACCATATTTTAAAATTGTACTATGGTCTACAGCTGTTTTACATCTATGTTTTATTATTGTCTTACGTCCTCAGCTGGACTAATGTCTATATTTTAAATGCTATGTTTTTAACTGTATAATGTAAGTAATACTTAACGTGGAGCTTTTCTCCCCGGGCCTCCACTGAAAATGGACCTGTGTCCAGTCGGACTCTCCCAGTCAACAAATGTAACTAAATAAATAAATAAATAAAACAAAAAATGGTGTGCTTGTAGTTTCTTATAACCTTTAATTGTTGTTAAATATTTTCATTAGTATGGTCTAATTATTGAATTAATTGATACTCTTTTTTTATTGGTTGGCTGTGTCTTTTAACATATATATATAGTTGCATCTTTGCACAGAGTTGTATTACACACTGAAGAAGGGTCTTTTTATACCCAAAAGCTTTATGTTTGGATTCCCTGTGACACTGCTATTATCAAATTTTATCCTCTTGACATTGCTGTTTTTTTTTTTTTTTGTTTTGTTTACAGATGGACTTTACACAGAAGTAAGTCACTTACAAAGTGCAGGCCTTTCAGAAACAAGACAGAAATTAAGGGCAGACATACACTGAAAGCAACTCTTTTGGAATCTGGCCCCCTGGTGTGAGCCCATTTATAGAGAGGCCTTACACTGAAGTAAGTTACATGGACAGAGAGCAAGTCTTTCAGAATCAGGGCAGACCTACACAAGAGTAAGTCACATGCACTAAGGGTAAGTATTTTAGAATTGGGCCCATAATTATTTTTTTTTGCAAACTCCATTTTTATGAACAACTTTCTATATATTGGAAACTCTTCTGGATAACATATGGTATGAGCAGCACTTTGTCAATACAAACTTGATGTTTTATATGACGGCAAGCTATTCATTACTGGAGACTTGATTATAATCAAAAATATTATTAGCAGTGTGATACCCACTACTGCTAACAATATGTGATGGCCACCAATATGTGTAGTCCCCATTCTGGGCCAGTAATGAAGGAGCCTGAATCCTCACCACTGACACTGGAGAGTGACGTGCACTTGGAATACAAATGGATACACTCAGACCTCTCTGCATCAAGTACAATTTCCCTTAAGAGCACACAGGGAACACACTCAGCCTGAGGTCTCGATGTCTCTTTATCTGTCTCCCTCCAGGTCCCCCAATAAGTCTCCCCACTGGTACAGCTGTATGGTTAGGTCCTCAGTCAAGTTTCCAAGCCAAGTCCTCCAACACCCTTTCTGTAAACCCAGTGCTTTGTGTCCCTGCCCCAAGTAGCTGACATGCACACTCTTTAAGATTTAATTTTCATACACCTGGGAAAGGCTGGTACAGATTACCAGCTCTAACGACTTTGCCCAGACTATAAGGTAGTTATCTCTGCCACCAGTCAGTTACTGTAAAGCTCTTAAAAGGGTATCTAGTTATACTGTGTAATATTAATACTAATTCAAATGGTAGTAGCTCACCAAGATGGCTAGGTCTTCTGGAGTGGCCCACACAGTGTCAACAAATAAATAAAAGTGCTCTCAATTTCTACAAGGACAAGCCACAATAAAAGTTTTAAATATATTTAATAATAATGAATAAAACTAAATGAAAAATACTGAATATATATTCACAGTAAACCAGAGTTCAGATCACAGGAAATATTGAAAAGAACATTGATGGACAGACTCAGACAAATAAAGAAAAACAATATCTAAACTAAGCTTCACTATATTTCTGACTGAATCTAAATTAATTACTGTTCCCTAGTTAAGTTACTTACTACTGCAAGCCAAAATGTTGTGGGCAAGGGTATTTCTAGTTAGAAAACAAACAGAAAACTCAATACTCTGAGATTTCTCTTTTTAACATATAAAATATAATTTCAAAGAGGGTTGGCAGAATGACCTCATCTGGTCATATAACTCTAGGTTATCACAGTATTCCCCTCTGAAGCTGACACAGGAAGTTAGCACAGATGGCCACACATCCAAATATTTATGGCGGTACCTGGGCCCCCCCTCTTTTCACTGAGCTAATGGACAAAGGCTGTTCCCCAGACCCAACATCTCCGATCCTATTCAGCACTGTGGGGTGCCTTTTAAGGGTTTAACAGCTTATTTACATTTCCCTTATTTTTCTTAAAGTTAACCTCTGCCATGCCAGTATCCTCTATTAAAACATATACATTTAATTCAGCTACAATAATACATGTACATTTCTCTTCATTTCAGCAGGGAGCACTGCTGATACATTTCAACACCAGCAAAGCTCACAAATACATTTTCAGCACAAGCATCTGTGCAAAATCAGTTTGATACACAAATGACATGCAGTTCTAATACATTTGTAAAACAAGCATCTTGTATAAATCAGTTTGATATTCAAGGGACATATCATTCTTTACAAAACTCCAGCTGGCTATGCTGGCACTTGCCCATACCATCACAAGCAGTATAATCTACTCTCAGCATATCTTAAACTGTACAAGTTAAGTATAATAATTTTCTATGCCTAGGTTTCAGTTAACACCATACAACAGTCTGTAAGTCACTTGGTTTTGAAAATATAATGCCAATATAAAAATAAACAGCTAGCAATGTACACGGACATTTACTGAATCTTCAATCTCCCAACATGACATTCCATCATATCTCTTAATTGTCCAGATTTTTGCAGAATGTTCAGATTTTTGCCTCATAATATTGGTCTGTTCCTCACAAAATTTGAGGCTGTCTGGAAAATCATTGTGGATTAAAGTCACTAAATAATGACAGAAGTTTGAATTTTAGATGTCAAATCCTTCAGTAAATGCATGCTAATGCAAACGCTGTCATCCTATCAACTTTCTAAGTTTGTAAGTGCAACATTTAAAAAACTATAGTAAATCAAAAACTGCTACCCAAATGTGAGAACTCCTGTATAAAAATATTCAAACAATAGTACAAAAACCCAGGAGTACAAAGCGACAGAACAGGATCCACATAGAATGATCTCTGTACTGAACCAAAACGCACAGCAAGTAGTATACACTTCACCAAGCTGAGCCAAAGTACAAGCCAGGCAGTTTTCACTTCAACAATAAGTAAATGCAGTCTCACATATGTAGGCACAAAGTAATCCTCATTCAATACAAAAGATAGATTTATTCAACAAGTAAAAAAGAAATGGCAAGCACTTTCACCCGATTGGGCTTCTTCAAGCCAATATAAAACAACACTTTTAAAATAAACTATTTATACTGTGGAGAGCTGATATCATTTCCTGTATTCCAATTAATTACTCAACAATTAACAATTAAAGAGCAAGTAGTTCTTAATCATTACATGCTCATTAATTAAACATCATAAACAGTATAAGACTGATCCAATACCTCTAAAAATATATTAAAAATATTTTAAATATATTAAAAAAAATAACTAAACTAAAGATGCAAGACAATATTATTAAAAGACATAAATAATGCAAATCTATTATATACAAAATAAATAACATGTATATATATTAAAACTAAATCCTAATTCGCCTGCCATTTAACATAGGTATAACGGGTACTCTATCGTTCAGACCTGGCTCCTTATCTGCCCTCAACCTAGCAATCCACTTGGCTTCACACTGTTCAGTAAAACTGGTCACATCACCCCTTCTTATAGAGGGTGAATTAACTTGCATAACAAGAAACTTAAAAGCATGCTGTTCAGATGTCTCCATGACATGCTTGGAAAGGGCATTCCTATCAGATCTAATACGAATATTGTATACATGGTCTCTAACACTGTCTCGAAGCCTTCTGTCTGTCTTGCCCACATAAAAAGCTGGGCAAGTCGTACAGCGAGCTAAATAAACTATATTCTCCGTGTTACAATTGGCATCAGCATAAAAATGGAAGCACTGTTGACTCACAGGGTGTACAAAAGTTGCAGTGCTATCTATAAAGCAACAAAAATTATATTTCCTACAAGGTCTAGTAATGGATTTAAACTTATATATATCATGATTGTTTCCATTGGGGTAGCATAAAATCCTATGAAGGTTCATACGATTCTTATAAACAAACCTGGGCGTATCACCCACAATGTCACGAATCACTGGGTCAACACTAAGGATACCCCAATGCCTGAAGTAGATATTTCTAATCTCATTAACATCTGTGTATAATAGATAGAGACTCTAGTGCTATCCTTGAGTTTCATTGTCATCTCTACTACACTGTCACTGTGTGTTGTTATAACATCCCTGCTCATAAAATACGGTGCTGCCCAATCTCTCTTCAGTGTGTCCACTCCACTGAAGCCTTCTCTAATCTCTTCTATACTATAAGCCCTATCAAGCAATTGGTCATGGAGGTTTGTCAACTCATTATGAAAACCAAGTTCAGTAGGATTAAGGCGGGAAACCGGCATTGCCTGTCCTCTCACTATATTCCTAAAAACAAAGTTAGGATGCATGCTGCCCCTGTGTAATAACAAATTTCTATAGCTTGATTTACGATAGACCCCCGTATTCAATAATTCACATGGAAGTTTCTCAATAAATACATCCAAAAATGGAATTGATGCCAGTGAAGCACTCATGGTAAATTTTAGGTATGGTACCAAGGAATTAACCTGTCCTAAAAAATCATCCAGGTCCTGTTTATTTGCCGACCACACCATAAAAAGGTCATCTACAAACCTTACATAAAACCTGACATGTTTCTTGAAGCTCTCCAGTTTAAATAGACTACACCTCTCTCAATCTGCCATCCCTACATTGGTGTAGCTATTGGCAGATGAAGTGCTAATAGCTACGCCATCTTTCTGAATGTAAATCTTGTTATTAAACATAAAATGCCTTCATGGTTGGGAATCATAGTAAATAATGATTGAACATCCAAGGTGACTAGCCAGTATGGCAGATCTACAGGTAAAGATGACATATTGTCATATAACATCAAAAGAAATTGCTTCGTATCTTTTAAGATGTGACTATATGTATCGACAACTGGTCTAAGTCGACTTTCCAAATACAGGGAGATGGGCTCAGTTGCCCAACCTTGCCCTGCAACAATGGGTCTCATTGGTGGATGTGAAGGATGTTTATGGATTTGGGCATACCCTGTACACTTGGAATTAATGGATTTTTAACCAGAAAAATCCATATAACTGGTCATTAATCATCCCATTACCAACTAAGCCCATCAAGGAGTTAGAGACCTCATTGATACACTTTTCTACATGGCTGGATAATATCTGATCATAAAACTGGGGGTCTCTCAGCATATTCTTCATACTCTCAACATAGTCACTATTATTCATCACCACCACCAGTCCCCCTTTGTCTGCTGGTCTAATGATCACATTACGGTCACATCTTAACATCTTTAAAGCTGTTCTCAGCCTCGGGTTTAAATTACCATACCATTTCCTGTGTCTATTGTTAAAATTGTTTTTATGTAGATCTTCCTCTACTAACTGGGAAAATGCATTAATTAACGGATGTAATCTGGGAACATATTCACTTGGTTTTCTTAGAGTCCGACTCTGATCTATTTGTTCACTGTTACCAAAATCAAATTTTAATTGCACATTACGGGCAAAAAACTTCACATCCATAACTGAATCAGTGATATCACTTTGGACGGACGGTATAAATGTCAAGCCCCTATCTAGAACTTCAATTTCATCCTTATCCAAGGGTCTATGGGAAATGTTCCAAACTAACGATTTGTGGTTTTCTCCCACATCTTTTTCAAGGTTGGGCCTACATACTCCTCCTCTAACATTCTTCTCTTTTGTCTCCCCCTGTTCATGGATCTGTCCCTTCCTCCCCTCCTGAACTCTTGTATGGGGAAAGGGGCAGGTCCATCTAGAGCTGATGGTTTCTGACCAGATGATCTATTGGTCTTATTTCTGACTGAGCCATCAGGGATGACTACAGCACTAGCTGGACAGGGCAGAATATTTGTATCTACATCCAACTCCAACCGGTCAGTATTGGCATCATCACTAGAACATTCAACAATAGACACCACAACCTGAGGTCATGAGGTATCACTCATAATACCCTCATTATGTACTAAAGCTGTAGCAACAACACTATTCCCAACATTACAGTGTGATAAAACGCTCCCTGTCACAGATAACATGTCACTAGCAACACTCCCATTATTAACAACTTCAGTTACACTTTTTGTTTTCAACACATTTGGAACAGTTTTATCAAGTCCGTTTCTTTCAAAGTCTGTCCTCGGCAAGTAAAGACATGGCCGTCCATGAGGTCTCTAACTCCTTGATGGGCTTAGTTAGTAATGGGATGATTAATGACCAGTTATATGGATTTTTTCTGGTTAAAAATCCATTAATTCCAAGTATACAGGGTATGCCCAAAACGCATAAACATCCTTCCCATCCACTGATGAGACCCATTGTTGCAGGGCGAGGTTGGGCAACTGAGCCCATCTCCCTGTATTTGGAAAGTCGACTTAGACCAGTTGTCGATACATATAGTCACATCTTAAAAGATTCTAAGCAATTTCTTTTGATGTTATATGACAATATATCATCTTTACCTGTAGATCTGCCATACTGGCTAGTCACCTTGGACGTTCAATCATTATTTACTATGATTCCCAACCATGAAGGCATTTAATGTGTACGCAGGTGTTTGGAATTAAACTCGAACTTTTTAGCATCTTCTATAGACACCCTATGTGGGCTATTGAATATAGTGTTGACCCATAACATTTTTACATTTAATAACAAGATTTACATTCAGAAAATGGCTTAGCTATGGGCACTTAATGTGCCAATAGCTACGTCAATCTAGTGATGGCAGATTGGGAGAGGTGTAGTCTATTTAAACTGGAGAGCTTCAAGAAACATGTCAGGTTTTACGTAAGGTTTGTAGATGACCTTTTTATGGTGTGGACGGCAAATAAACAGGACCTGGATGATTTTTTACGACAGGTTAATTCCCTGGTACCATACCTAAAATTTACCATGAGTGCTTCACTGGCATCAATTCCATTTTTGGATGTATTTATTGAGAGACTTCCATGTGGATTATTGAATACAGGGGTCTATCGTAAATCATGCTATAGAAATTCGTTATTACACAGGGGCAGCATGCATCCTAACTTTGTTTTTAGGAATATAGTGAGAGGACAGGCGATGCGGGTTTCCCACCTTAATCCTACTGAACTTGGTTTTCATAATGAGTTGACAAACCTCCATGACCAATTGCTTGATAGGGCTTATAGTATAGAAGAGATTAGAGAAGGCTTCAGTGGAGTGGACGCACTGAGGAGAGATCGGGCAGCACCGTATTTTATGAGCAGGGATGTTATGACAACACACAATGACAGTGTAGTAGGGAGGACAATGAAACTCAAGGATAGCACTAGGGTCTCTATTATACACAGGATGTTAATGAGATTAGAAATATCTACTTCAAGCATTGGGGTATCCTTAATGTTGACCCAGTGATTCGTGACATTGTGGGTGATGGGCCCAGGTTTGTTTATAAGAATCGTATGAACCTTCATAGGATTTTATGTTACCCCAATGGAAACAATCATGATATATATAAGTTTAAATCCATTACTAGACCTTGTAGGAAATGTAATTTTTGTTGCTTTATAGATAGCACTGCAACTTTTGTACACCCTGTGAGTCAACAGTGCTTCCATTTTTATGGTGAGGCCAATTGTAACATGGAGCATATAGTTTATTTAGCTTGCTGTACGACTTGCCCAGCTTTTTATGTGGGCAAGACAGACAGAAGGCTTCGAGAAAGGGTTAGAGAGCATGTATACAATATTCATATTAGATCTGATAGGAATGCCCTTTCCAAGCATGTCATGGAGACATCTGAACAGCATGCTTTTAAGTTTCTTGTTATCCAAGTGAATTCACCCTCTATAAGAAGGGGTGATGTGACCAATTTTACAGAACAGTGTGAAGCCAAATGGATTGTTAGGTTAAAAGGCAGGCGAATTAGGATTTAGTTTTAATATATATACATATATTTATTTTGTATATAATAGATTTGCATTATTTATGTATTTTAATAATATTGTCTTGCATCTTTAGTTTAGTTATTTTTTTTAATATATTTAAAATATTTTTATATATTTTTAGAGGTACTGGATCAGCCTTATACTGTTTATGATGTTTAATTAATGAGCATGTAATGATTAAGAACTACTTGCTCTTTAATTGTTAATTGTTGACTAATTAATTAGAATACAGGAAATTATGTCAGCTCTCTACAGTATAAATAGTTTCTTTTAAAAGTGTTGTTTTATATTGGCTTGAAGAAGCCCAGTCGGGTGAAAGCGCTTGCCATTTCTTTTTATCTTGTTGAATAAATCTATCTTTTGTATCGAATGAGGATTACTTTGTGCCTACATATGTGAGACTGCATTTACTTATCGGTGAAGTGAAAACTGCCTGTCTTGTACTTTGGCTCAGTCTGGTGAAGTGTATACTGCTTGCTGTGTGTTTTGGTTCAGTACAGAGATCATTCTATGTGGATCCTGTTCTGTCGCTTTGTACTCCTGTTTTTTTGTACTATTATTTTAAAAAATTGTCCCTATTTTTAAGCCTCTGTCCCTCCATTATGTTTGGATTTGTCCAGATTTCTTGTGTTAAAAGATTGAGAGGTATGCATTCCATATGCTGTCCCATAAAATAAAATGCAATAAATTGTCAAAATATGAATGAAATATGAATAAATGGTGACAAACACTGGTAAAAAGCTACACTGTAATATACAACTGAGAAAAACTAATCTCAGTGTTACTTTATTTCTCCCTGCCCACCCTTTCTCATGTTATCTATCATTAACTGTTAGGTCACTCAATTAAGAAAGCCAATGCAAAACAATGTCATGAAGCTAAAAGGAGATATTAGTATTATCATGAATGCAGTCCTTATTGTTCATGAGATAATGATTTCAAACAGAAATGTAGAAAGGAAATACAAGTGATAGTGAATTGCAAATTTATGAAGGAACGGTACATCTAAGAGGTGGGATATTGAGACTTCACTAGGTAACAACCACATTTAACTTAAACAAGCACTGTTTAACTGAAAGTAAAGTTGCTGTTTAGAGTGGCTGCATAACCTGGTGAAAAACAACAGAATACATAAGTATTATATGAACCAGATGAATGTATGGGGCTTAATTATTATAGAATTTGGCAATTAAGAAGCAGTTATTATTATGAACTGTGATGCATGCCTGAACATATGTATGCATGCATGTAAGTAGTAAAATTCATTAAAACAGAATTACACTGCAAGAGATAATTTTGTCAAAAACAAAGAAAGAAAAAACAGAGTAATAACAGAGTTTTAAAACAGTAAGCACATGTTCCATGACGCTTCATCAGAGGTCAGAGATGAGAATTAGTGACTTAACTGTTCTATTTCCAGTACTCAAGATTAGTCACATTTTTTTAAAGCTGTAAGTTCTTAACAGTTTATCTAGTTATGCATAATTTGAGATACAGATGATTATTAGTTTCACAGTGAGAGCATATTTCCCATGGTGATACTGAGATTAATTTTTCTTCTTCTAAGAATGTGACAAATAATTTAACTTTTATATAAGCCCACAGTATATACACTTCTTGTCTGTCACTTTGTTAGGGGACGGGGACAGTATGAAGCAGTTACTAGTCTGAATGTTCCCAGATTGGCCAGGGTGTAGTATATGTCATGAGTGATCATGTATTGTGTTGCAAGAATAGGCTCAAGGAGTGGTACAATAGTTTACTAACATAAAAGCAATCAAAACACCAAAGAAGTCAAGACAAGTCTTCAAGAAGGATCTCATGGTTTCATAGGTTCATAGGTAGGTACTAGACTATTGGCCCTAGGGCCTATATAAGCCTAACCAAAAGGTACCCTGGCTTTTGCCACCCAAGAAAATGATTTTCCTGTGCCACTGTCGAGCAGATAAAACAGAAGTGATCCCCAGGGTGAATTTTCTATCTCCCATCCAATCATCAAGATTTTTCTTGAAGAGTGCTAATGAGGAACTTTGTTTGATATAGATAGGTAGTTTGTTCCAGAGTATGGGAAGTCTCTGGGACAGGATTCTATCCCTCCAGCATGTTCTTTTATTGTGGTGACAAGGTTTAGGTCCCTAGAGCATGTAGCTCGTAGGGACTGGGATTTCTTTAAGAGGAGCATGTCTAAAAGCTCTGGGTTTGACATAGCTTTGTGTGTTAGGCAGAGATTGCCTCTGAGTAGGCGATATGCGATGGAGTAAAGCTGCAGTTTTTTGAGACGGTCTGCGTAGGGCATCTGTTTGAGGCCAGTAATCCTCTTTGTGAGGTATTTCTGCGGCCCTTCCAGTTGTTGTAGATGTCTTGTGAGGTACATACCAAAAGGGGCATTGTACTCTATAATGGGTCTAATGAGTGATGACTAGAGGGTAATAATGACCTCTTTTTTCCTGGATGAGAAACCTTTTGTGATGAGGTGTGCCACATAGAAGGATGCCCTGACTACTGTGGTGATGTGATTATCAGATGAGAGACTACTGTTCACCTGTGTCCCAAGGTCTCTTATCACACTTTCGGTGTTAAGTAGACTACCGCCTATGTGGTAGTTCATGGGTACAGAGTTTTTACCAAAAGGGATGACAATGCACTTTTTGGCATTGAGCTTGAGGCCATGGCTTTGACACCAGGCATCTGTCTCAGCGAGGCCCTTTTGTAGGATGTCCACATCTTTTGGAGTTTTGATTATGGCTCCTAGTTTGCAATCATCTGTGAACTTCGTTAGCCAAAGACCTTCTGTGTTAGCCTGTACTTCAGAGAAGTAGATAGCAAACAGGAGAGGACCCAGGACTGAACCCTGTGGTACTCCACTTGTCACTGGTCTGAAGTTAGGTTTGACAGGGGCTAGATAAGAAAGGGTTACCATAAGCAGGGAGCCTTAACATGGGAGAGTTTTACATAATTTTGCTAAACTGAAGACATTTAGAGAGTGCTGCTTTAGAAAAATGACACTGATGGTAAGTCTGTGAAAATTGGGAGTAAAATGCTGTTTACAAGTTGTCAAGTTCTACATGAAATAATATCATAAATGAATATCACTATGCTTGTGAACAATTATGTAATTCAGTATGCTTCATTACACAAACATTATAATAGCCTTTCTCATTAAAAAATGGAAACTCACCAATATTCAACATTTTATCATTTACTTGACTACCTCTGCCTAGGATTTATAGAGATTATTATCACTCATATAAATTGTCTACCACAGATAGGTCAATTTATGTAACACAGAGAAAATGCATTTCTGAAACAGATATGGCCCAGTGAGAATGACCTAATCATCAGCTCATTAGCATACCTCTGAATCATCCTTGTTTAACACTAGCACTGCCAGACCTGTGTTAGCTGTAGTGTTTACCCTGGTAGCCCATGTATCACATTGGCAAAGGCACCCTCCCTACACACACACACACACACACACACACACACACACACACACACACACACACACACACACACACACACACACACACACACACACACACACACACACACACACACACACACACACACACACACACACACACACACACACACACAAACATATCCATCCATCAAACATCAAATAACTCCCCCTAGTCAATCATATTTACAGACCCATTCACCCACACACATGCTCCAACACACACACACACACACACACACACACACACACACACACACACACACACACACACACACACACACACACACACACACACACATGCATACTCACACACATACAGACTCTTGAGTCATTGCCCAACCTCCTCCCACCCCCAGTACGACCAAATAACCAGACAGACAGACAGACACACACACACACACACACACACACACACACACACACACACACACACACACACACACACACACACACACACACACACACGCACACACACACTCACATGATCCCACTAGATCTAAACCTCAGCATTAGGGTGGGCTATGAATCAGAAAGGGTTGCCAAGAGGAGGAAACCACTCATGTTAAGGCTTCCTGCTTATGGTAAGCCTTTCTTATATAGTCCCTGTCAATTGTAAGCAAATATACGAGAAAGAAAAAAAAGAGAGACAGAGCGAAAGAGAGAAATCTAAATGAGTTTCCATTGTTCTTAAAACTAACCTTGGTTACTCACAATTATACCTGGATGGAGATCCCTGGTCTTGTATACAAATAAAAGCTATACACAAGGTTAAACATGAAAAGAGACATATCTTTTATGACATATAGTCCAGGACTTAAAGGACCACTACAGGCAAATGGCAAATGATGAAAAAACATATACTTTTTATCTTGCTATGAATTACTGCACTAATTTTATTTATTTTTTTAATCCTCGTCTGCCCTCATGGGGGCAGACATCCTGGTTCCTTAGCAAAGCTAAATCTGTCTCATAATGAACTATGAGAGCAAAGATTGTGATAAAAAGTAGCCCTACCATTTGTTCTCATTCACTTAGAATGAAACTACTGAAAAGATGACAAGTTTGAGAATCTGCAGATCATGTGACATTGATTGGTTTGCACTGAGTTTTACAAATGTTGTTTCTACTGATGTACTACACATTCTCATAAAGAAGCTTACAAAAGTGTCAACCAATTAATGAGATAAAAAAGACTTTACAAAGCAGTTTTGCAAGTTTCAGATCCTGGCCAAGTTACTCCTCCCATCTCCCCTCCTTCAATGAGCTAGATAGAGCCTCACATTTCCTTGTTGGCTAGATTCAACTAATTCGTCAACATTGCATGACAATAGGTATCAAACAAATCACAGCCTGGTGTGCCACTAAAACCGTTCCCTCATATGTATCTTCACTTCTGAATAGCATTTCCCAGGAATTATTTCTAAAAAAAAAAGCACACACTGCAATCTAGAGTTTAGGCCAATCTGTCCATTTCTTAAAATGTGCACAGTAAAATATTTAATTTAAATTGCATTCTGGCTGCTTACGTTGTTATCTTTGCATAGTTATTCTGTTATAGTATAATCTGAACTATGATATTTAATGCCAAGCTTCACATAACAATGAAACATTTCTTGGTTTCTTAACAATGACATCTATAGCACCTGCTGCAACCCAGCACTTTCTATTACTATTGCTTTATGTAGCTCATCTTAATTGTATACTTGTAGTTTATATCTGTCATACTCTCAACAACAGACTCATGGAGAAAGCTTCCAAACTGATACTTTTGAAAATAGCAATACTGCTGATTTATTAAGCTCACAAAATAAGACTACATGAATTAGCATTAATTTTCTCAGGGAAAAAAAGAAGTCCTTAATTGCAATGAATGTCATTATTTGTTCATGAGAATCCAACACCTTTTTCAAACAGCATTATGGATTGTAATATGTCAGAGCAAAAGTATGAGCCAAAATTAGGGACACTTGTGGGGTACGCTGATAAGTGATGTGACACTCCTTATCTGTTCTCCATTGCAACTACCCCAAATCAGATAGGCATGTACATACTTCAGGACACACATGTACTGAAACAGTACCAGTAGCTGTAGAAGTGATACCATACTCTAAACAGGCCACTCACCAATTTTACTCTTAATCTCTCCATTTTGCAATGCATAACACTCACACTACGCTTATAAAAGCACACCTCCACCCCCCCAAGAACACACAGCCACCCACACTTACATAAAATACCAGTCAACTTTGAGGTTCTTCCCATCTCTCTGCAAAACACTTCTGTAATGGATCTGGGAAATGAAAACGATTGATGGATGTCAGCTCATGACTCCCATCCCT